>NC_090647.1:402378251-402600751 GCF_040937935.1 Hyperolius riggenbachi | reverse complement strand
CCTCTTCTCCCCGCAAGCTTCAGGCTTCCCTCAGACGGCTCCTCTTCTCCCCGCATGCTTTCCTCCGGCGGCTCATATGCTCCCCGCAGGCTTCCCTCTGGCAGCTCCTCTGCTCCCCGCAGGCTTCCCTCCGGCGGCTCCTCTTCTCTCTGCAGTGAGTGTGAGTGAAAGTAAGTGAGAGTGAGTTTGTGTGTGAGAGTGAGTGTGTGAGAGAGTGAGAGAGAGAATGTGAGAGAGTGTGAGGGAGTGAGAGTCAGCGTGTGAGAGTGAGTAAGTGTGAGAGAGTGTGAGAATGTGTGAGAGTGTGTGAGTGAATGTATGTGAGAGAGAGTGTGAGGGAGTGAGAGTGTGAGGGAGTGAGAGTGTGAGGGAGTGAGAGTGTGAGGGAGTGAGAGTGTGAGGGAGAGAGAGTGTGAGGGAGAGAGAGTGTGAGGGAGAGAGAGTGTGAGGGAGAGAGAGTGTGAGGGAGAGAGAGTGTGAGAATGTGAGGGAGAGAGAGTGTGAGAATGTGAGGGAGAGAGAGTGTGAGAATGTGAGGGAGAGAGTGTGAGAATGTGAGGGAGAGAGTGTGAGAATGTGAGGGAGAGAGTGTGAAAATGTGAGGGAGAGAGTGTGAAAATGTGAGGGAGAGAGTGTGAGAATGTGAGGGAGAGAGTGTGAGAATGTGAGGGAGAGAGTGTGAGAATGTGAGGGAGAGAGTGTGAAAATGTGAGGGAGAGAGTGTGAGAATGTGAGGGAGAGAGTGTGAGAATGTGAGGGAGAGAGTGAGTGTGAGGGTGTGGGAGAGCGTGTGAGTGACCCTTACCTTACAGCTCCTCTTCTCCCCGCAGGCTTCCCTCTGGCGGCTCCTCTTCTCCCCTCAGGCTTCCCTCCGGTGACTCCTCTGCTCCCCGCAGTGAGAGTGAAAATAAAATGTGAGCGAGTTTCAGAGTGAGTGAGTGTGCGACAATGCGAGTAAGAGAGTGTGAGGGAGAGAGTATGAGGGAGGGTCACAGTGTGAGATTGAGTGTGTGAGAGTGAGAGAGTGTGAGGGAGTGAGAGTCAGAGTGTGAGAGTAAGAGATTGAGTGCAAGAGTGAGAGTGTGTGTAAGCCTTACTTTACAGCTCCGGCGGCTCCTCTTCTCCCCGCAGGCTTCAGGCTTCCCTCCGGCGGCTCCTATGCTCCCCGCAGGCTTCAGGCTTCCCTCAGGCGGCTCCTCTTCTCCCCGCAGGCTTCAGGCTTCCCTCCGGCGGCTCCTATGCTCCCCGCAGGCTTCCCTCTGGCAGCTCCTCTGCTCCCCGCAGGCTTCCCTCCGGCGGCTCCTCTTCTCTCTGCAGTGAGTGTGAGTGAAAGTAAGTGAGAGTGAGTTTGTGTGTGAGAGTGAGTGTGTGAGAGAGTGAGAGAGAGAATGTGAGAGAGTGTGAGGGAGTGAGAGTCAGCGTGTGAGAGAGTGTGAGAATGTGTGAGTGAGTGAATGTGAGAGAGAGTGTGAGGGAGTGAGAGTCAGAGTGTAAGTGTGGGAGAGAGTGTGAGGATGTGTGAGAGAGTGTGTGAGGGAGTGAGAGTCAGAGTGTGAGAGTGAGTGAGTGTGCGTCAGAGTGAGGGAGTGAGAGTCAGAGTGTAAGTGTGGGAGAGAGAGTGCGAGGATGTGAGAGTGAGTGTGCATGAGATAGTGAGAGTGAGTGAGAGTCAGAGTGTAAGTGTGGGAGAGAGAGTGCGAGGATGTGAGAGTGAGTGTGCATGAGATAGTGAGAGTGAGTGAGAGTCAGAGTGTGAGTGTAAGTGTGAGAGAGTGCGAGGTTGTGAGAGAGTGTGAGGGAGTAAGTCAGAGTGTGAGAGTGAGTGGCCAGTGGTTCCCCCTCCTCCCAGGATAAGTGTAGCCAGTGGTTCCCCACACCCCTGGATTAGTGTAGCCAGTGGTTCCCCCCCCAGGATAAGTGTGCCAAGCGTGTAGCCAGTGGTCCCCCCCCCAGGATAAGTGTGTAGCCAGTGCCCCCCCCCCAGGATAAGTGTGTAGCCAGTGGTTCCACCCCCCCCCCCCCCAGGATAAGTGTGTAGCCAGTGGTTTCCCCCCCCCCAGGATAAGTGTAGCCAGTGGTTTCCCCCCCCCCCAGGATAAGTGTAGCCAGTGGTTTCCCCCCCCCCCCCAGGATAAGTGTAGCCAGTGTCCCCCCCCCCCCAGGATAAGTGTAGCCAGTGCCCCCCCCCCCAGGATAAGTGTAGCCAGTGGTCCCCCCCAGGATAAGTGTGTAGCCAGTGCCCCCCTCCCCAGGATAAGTGTGTAGCCAGTGCCCTCCCCCCCAGGATAAGTGTGTAGCCAGTGCCCCCCCAGGGTAAGTGTGTAGCCAGTGCCCCCCCCCAGGATAAGTGTGTAGCCAGTGACACCCCCCCCCCCCCAGGATAAGTGTGTAGCCAGTGCCCCCCCAGGATAAGTGTGTAGCCAGTGGTCACCCCCCCCCCCACCCCCAGGATAAGTGTAGCCAGTGTCATTTCCCCCCCCCCCCCCATTATGCTGCCGCAGCTCCAGCCGGAGTAGGGAGAGTGCAGAGAGGAGAGGCAGGGGGGCATCAGGGGCTCCGCAAGATAGTACATTTACCTCTCGGCGATATGGCCTCCGGGTGGCAGAGTACAGGTGTCCTCTTCGGTGGGCTTCCTCCTGTCCTTCTTTCCCTTCAGGCAGCGGCGGTGATGGAGGCTCCGGGCGGCAGCGGCGGTGTTGGAGGCTCCGGGCGGAAGCGACGGTGATGGGCGACAGCGGCGGTGATGGAGGCTCCGGGCGGCAGCGGCGGAGGCTTCGGGCGGCAGCGGCGGAGGCTCAGGGCGGAAGCGGTGGAGGCTCAGGGCGGAAGCGGCGGTGATGGGCGGCAGTGGCATTGAGGGAGGCTCCAGACGGCAGCGGCTCCGGGCGGGAGCGGCGGTGATGGGGGCTCCAGACGGCAGCGGCGGAGGCTCCAGGCATCAGCGGCTCTCTGAAAAGCTCCGGGCGGCAGCGGCGGAGGCTCAGGGCGGAAGCGGCGGAGGCTCAGGGCGGAAGCGGCGGTGATGGGCGGCAGCGGCATTGATGGAGGCTCCAGACGGCAGCGGCTCCGGGCGGGAGCGGCGGTGATGGGGGCTCCAGACGGCAGCGGCGGAGGCTCCAGGCATCAGCGGCTCCCTGAAAAGCTCCTCTTCCCACAACAGCGGTGGCTGACACCCGTGGCGTCTAGTATAGACGTCACATGGGGTGTCAGCCAACCAGGGAAGAGGGGAGATGTGGGTGGGAAGCAGGGGAGGGGTGG
Organism: Hyperolius riggenbachi; assembly: GCF_040937935.1. NCBI lineage: Eukaryota > Metazoa > Chordata > Amphibia > Anura > Hyperoliidae > Hyperolius > Hyperolius riggenbachi. Next base: position 402,597,493 of record NC_090647.1, on the reverse strand, counting down.
GTGGGTTAGAAGGAGGGGAAATGGCTGAATAAATTATAGATGGGCGAGCCCCAGGCATTCCAGTCCCCGGCGACGGCGAAAAATAGGTCCAGTGCAGCGTTATGCTGCAACATAACTGCACACATATTTATAAAAATTTTGAATGCAGGATTAGCATCTTTATCACTTAATACACTCAGAACAGTTGCTGTTGAAATTTTATTTTTATGGTGACAATACCGCTTTAAGTTTATCTCCAAGTACCTGAAAATCATTTTTGAGGACCTTCCATCTCCCACTAACTTTGTCATTGGTGCCAATGTGTACCATGACAGCCGGGTTTTCCCCAGCCCCACCCAGTAATCTGTCAATTCTTTCCGCTACATGCCGAACCCGAGCACCCGGGAGGCAACAGACTGTACGGCATACACGGTTTCTTCGACAGATTACCCTATCTGTGCACCTAATAATTGAATCCCCCACCACCAGTACCTGTCTAGCCTTAGCTGCACTCCTATTCCCTTTCTCTTTGCAGCAGTCTGCCCCTTGGTTGCTAAGGAGCACATCCTGCTGCAGCATTGCTACTCCTGAATCATCCTCCCCAATATTACGCAAACAAGCATACTTATTAGTGAGACACAACTCGGGACTAGCCTCATCTCTCTTCTCCCTCTTCTTCTCTCTGTCAAGCTCTTCATTGGCTGCCAATTAGTAAGAGGATCCTTTTCAAACTCTTAACCCTAACCTACAAAGCTCTCCAAAATGCATCTCCCCTATACATTTCATCACTTGTTTCCAGATATCAGTCCAACAGGAATCTCAGATCTGCACACGACCCTCTTTTTTTCCTCCTCTAAAATCACCTCCTCGCATTCACAAAATGTCTCACGTGCTTCAACCCTCTTATGGAATGCCCTTCCAAAACACACCCATCACTCTCCAAAATCTTTAAAGTGTACCTGGGATGAAACACATCTCAGGTACCATACTTACCTGGGGCTTTCTTAAGCCCCCTTGAGGCCACTTGGTCCCTCGTCGTCTCCCCGGGTGGCTCCTGTCCCCCGCAGTACAACCGCACTTCGTTGTGCATGCACGGCTAGGCCATGCAAGCTCCACTGTTATGATCCCATTGCCGGAAGTAGTCTGCGCTTGCGCAGTATACTGAGCAAGCGCAGAACACTCCAGGCAATGGGAGCCTGACATAGCAGCGTGCGTGTCCGGGCAACGCATTGCACAACAAAGTGAGACTCGGACAGGCTATTGAGCCGCACTGCGGGGGACAGGAGTCACCCAAGTAGACGGCAAGAGGCCAAGTGTCCTCAAGGGGGCTTCAGGAAGGTCCAGGAAAGTATAGAACCTGAGATGTCTTTCATCTCAGGTTCACTTTAAACGCTCCTTCCAAACTCACTTTTTCTGACAAGCAAACACTGTAACTTAGGCCATTTCCCCTTCGACCTCTGGTCAACCTGTGCTCCTTGCCAGATAACCTAAAAACACTCTGTCTCTAGGTATGAATATTGTACACGCCCCCAACCATGCCCCCCCCCAAATGCCCCCCCCCCCCCAATTCCTTTAGATTGTAAGCTTGCAAGGGCAGGGCTTTCTCACCCTCCTGTGTCTTGGAATTTGTTATTCATTTTGTATCTTACAATTTGTTATGCATTTTGTTCATTATTATTATTATTATTTATTGTATTTATAAAGCGCCAACATCTTACACAGCGCTGCACAATAGATAAATGGGTTAACATACAGGTAGAACATACGGAAACTCACAACAAAACAAGATCATGCAAATGATTTGATAACAATACAGTGTCATAGGTCAAAATAGAGACTGTTCGAGTCTACAAGAGGGGTGGTTGCGAGTAAGATTGCATAATCAAGCTGGATACGTTAGGGAGGAGGGCCCTGCCGGAGGCTTACAATCTAAAGGGTGGGGTGGAGACAATAGGTGCGTCTTTTGAGAGGAGGTCTAACAGAACATATTATGGTGCTGGTGTAGGGGGGTATGCGAGCGTGAAGGGGTGAGTCTTGAGAGCTTGTTTGAAGGAATTAAAGGTGGGGGCGAGTCTGACGGCTGGTGGGAGAGAGTTCCAGAGAGTAGGGGCGGCCCTGGTGAAGTCCTGCAATCGTGCGTGTGACTGAGTTATGCGTGGTGCGACTAGGCGCAGGTCATTGGAGGATCGGAGGGGGCGGGCTGGTATGTGCCTGTGGACCAGATCAGAGATGTAGGTTGGGCAGGTCTTGTGCACTGATTTGTAGGCAAAGCACAGGATTTTGAAATTGATCCTAAAGCTGATGGGGAGTCAGTGTAGTGCTTTACAGAGCGGAGTTGTAGAGGCGCTGCGGTGAGAAGAATGTATCAGTCTGGCTGCCGCATTCATTACCAATTTAAGTGGGTCAGTACGGTTAGAGGGGAGGCCAGATAAAAGAGAATTGCAGTAGTCTAGGCGGGAGATGACAAGGGCGTGGATGAGGAGTTTAGTGGTGTCAGGGGACAGGTAGGAGCGGATCTTGGAGATGTTGCGGAGGTGGAAGTTGCAGGATCTGGCAATAACTTGGATGTGGGCGGTAAAGGAAAGTTCAGAGTCCAGAGTAACGCCTAGACAGCGGGCTTGGGAGGTAGGGTGGATTATAGTATTTTCAATAGTGACGTGCAGATCTGGGAGGGGTGCAGCTGTGCGGGGTGGGAATATTAGAAGCTCAGTCTTGTCCAAATTAAGCTTCAGGTACCTGGCAGCCATCCAGGAGGAAATGGATGTGAGGCAGGCAGAGACTTTGTCCATGGTAGAGGAGGAGAGGTCTGGGGTGTGGAGATATATCTGGGTGTCGTCGGCATACAGGTGGTAATTGAAGCCCATGGAGGAGATGATTTTGCCAATTGAGGCAGTATAGAGTGAGAACAGTAGGGGTCCTAGGACGGAACCTTGAGGAACACCAACTGAGAGGGGTGTAGGAGTGGATGAGGAGCCATTGAAAAATGTTGTAAAGGAGCGGTTGTAGAGGTAGGAGGAGATCCAGGCTAAGGCTAGGTCCTGAATGCCCATTAGCTGCAGGGAGTGGAGGAGGAGGGAGTGGTCGACAGTGTCAAATGCCGAGGAGAGGTCCAGGAGGAACAGGATGGAGTATTTACCTTCGGCTTTGGCAAGGGCGAGGTCATTTACCACTTTGGTGAGGGCGGTTTCTGTAGAATGGGCTGTGTGAAAACCAGATTGCAGGGGATCGAGAAGGGAGTTGGAGTTAAGGAAGTTGGTCAGGCGTTGGTGGGCCAGGCGTTCAAGAATTTTTGAGGCAAAAGGGAGGAGAGAGATTGGGCGGTAGTTGGATGGCAGAGCAGGGTCAAGTGAAGATTTCTTTAGTAGGGGAAGCACAGTGGCCTGTTTGAATATGGAGGGGAAGATGCCGGTGGAGAAGGAGAGGTTGAACAGATGGGTGAGGACTAGAGATGTAGCGAACGGTTCCCGAACCGTTCGCTGGCGAACATCTCTGAAAGCATGGGGCTTTTACTACTTCCGGGTCGCTCTGACCCGGAGTAGTACGCCTGCGCTGCCCGGCAAAGCGCGTCCTAGATCGCGCTCCTGTTGCCGGGCACTCTCTGCGCATGTGCGTGACGTCGTTCATGACGTCACGCACATGCGCAGAGAGGGCGTGGATGAGGAGTTTAGTGGTGTCAGGGGACAGGTAGGAGCGGATCTTGGAGATGTTGCGGAGGTGGAAGTTGCAGGATCTGGCAATAACTTGGATGTGGGCGGTAAAGGAAAGTTCAGAGTCCAGAGTAACGCCTAGACAGCGGGCTTGGGAGGTAGGGTGGATTATAGTATTTTCAATAGTGACGTGCAGATCTGGGAGGGGTGCAGCTGTGCGGGGTGGGAATATTAGAAGCTCAGTCTTGTCCAAATTAAGCTTCAGGTACCTGGCAGCCATCCAGGAGGAAATGGATGTGAGGCAGGCAGAGACTTTGTCCATGGTAGAGGAGGAGAGGTCTGGGGTGTGGAGATATATCTGGGTGTCGTCGGCATACAGGTGGTAATTGAAGCCCATGGAGGAGATGATTTTGCCAATTGAGGCAGTGTAGAGTGAGAACAGTAGGGGTCCTAGGACGGAACCTTGAGGAACACCAACTGAGAGGGGTGTAGGAGTGGATGAGGAGCCATTGAAAAATGTTGTAAAGGAGCGGTTGTAGAGGTAGGAGGAGATCCAGGCTAAGGCTAGGTCCTGAATGCCCATTAGCTGCAGGGAGTGGAGGAGGAGGGAGTGGTCGACAGTGTCAAATGCCGAGGAGAGGTCCAGGAGGAACAGGATGGAGTATTTACCTTCGGCTTTGGCAAGGGCGAGGTCATTTACCACTTTGGTGAGGGCGGTTTCTGTAGAATGGGCTGTGTGAAAACCAGATTGCAGGGGATCGAGAAGGGAGTTGGAGTTAAGGAAGTTGGTCAGGCGTTGGTGGGCCAGGCGTTCAAGAATTTTTGAGGCAAAAGGGAGGAGAGAGATTGGGCGGTAGTTGGATGGCAGAGCAGGGTCAAGTGAAGATTTCTTTAGTAGGGGAAGCACAGTGGCCTGTTTGAATACGGAGGGGAAGATGCCGGTGGAGAAGGAGAGGTTGAACAGATGGGTGAGGACTAGAGATGTAGCGAACGGTTCCCGAACCGTTCGCTGGCGAACATCTCTGAAAGCATGGGGCTTTTACTACTTCCGGGTCGCTCTGACCCGGAGTAGTACGCCTGCGCTGCCCGGCAAAGCGCGTCCTAGATCGCGCTCCTGTTGCCGGGCACTCTCTGCGCATGTGCGTGACGTCATGAACGACGTCACGCAAATGCGCAGAGAGTGCCCGGCAACAGGAGCGCGATCTAGGACGCGCTTTGCCGGGCAGCGCAGGCGTACTACTCCGGGTCAGAGCGACCCGGAAGTAGTAAAAGCCCCAGAGATGTTCGCCGAGCGAACAGTTCGCAACATCTCTAGTGAGGACAGGGGCCAGATCAGAAAAATGTGGGCGCAGAGAATCAGATGGGACCGGATCTAGGGGGCAGGAAGTGGCAGGTGAAGTTGCCAGCAGCTGGTTGACTTCCTCCACCGTGACAGGATTGAAGGAGGTAAGGGAGGAGAAAGAGGAAGGAGTCGGATGTGGTGGGGAGGCGGGGGCGATAGAGTGGAGGAGAGAAATATCCCTCTGGATGGTTGTAATTTTGTTGATAAAGTAATTTGATAGGTCAGTGGCTGAGAGGGTGGAGGTTGGGGGGGGGGGAGGTGTGGGGTTAAGTAGGGCATTGAAGGAGGCAAAAAGACGACGTGGGTTGGAGGCTTGGGTAGCGATCAAGTGAGTGAAGTATATCTGTTTACTATCAGCGAGGGCAGCATGGTACGTCTGCAACTTGGTCTTGTATCCCAGGAAATCATTGTTGTTGCGGGATTTCCTCCATTTGCGTTCTGCAGCTCGTGTCTCATTTTGTAGTTTTCTTGTGAGGGCAGTGTGCCAAGGTTGGGGGTTGGGGTGACTGTTGGTACGAAAGGTCAAGGGAGCCGCATGGTCTAAGGCTGCAGAGAGGTTACTGTTGTATTGAGCTGCCGCTTCGTTGGGGCAGGTTAGGCTGGGGAGGGAGGAGGAGAGAGAGTGGAGGGGTGTGGCTAGTACATTGGGGTCAAGGTTGCGCAGATCTCTCTGCCAACGTCCAGTTTGGGGAGGGGGACAGGGGGTGCTGGATGGAGTGAGGGTGAAGGTGATGAGGTGGTGGTCGGAGATGGGGAATGGTGTAATGTCCAGGGTGGTAAGTGCGATGGCTTTGGAGAAAATTAGGTCCAAGGTATTACCAGCACTGTGGGTTGTGGCGTTAGTATGCTGAGTGAGACCAAGGGAGTTGGTGAGCGAGAGAAGCTGAGTGGCAGCAGAGGTGGTAGGCTCATCAATTGGAATGTTAAAGTCTCCGAGGATGATTGTTGGGAGGTCGGAGGACAGGATGTGTGGGAGCCAGGAGGCAAGGTTTTCTAGGAAGTGCGATATAGTACTGGAGGGGGGGCGGTATAGGACTGCAATAATGGCTGGGAGGGGATGGTAGAGGCGGATAACATGGGCCTCAAAGGAGGTAAAGTAAAGAGAAGGGGGAGGGGTAAGGACACAGAAGGTGCAGGATGGGGAGAGGAGTAGGCCCACCCCTCCCCCAGGCCTGTTATCTGGTCTTGGGGTATGGCTGAGGTGTAGACCCCCATAGGATAGGGCTGCAGCTGCAGGCAGGTCAGAGGGGGTGAGCCAGGTCTCAGTAAGCGCAAGAAGGGTGAGGGTTTTTGAGATAAAGAGGTCATGGATAGTTGTAAGCTTGTTGCGGATAGATCTGGCATTCCAGAGAGCGCCAGATAGAGGGAGAGATTGTCTGAGTATGGGGCGGATGGGAATGAGATTGGGGCGAGAATGTTCGTGGGTATGGGGAGGGTGAGAGGTGCGGCGGGGAGAGGGGCTAGGTGGGTAAATTTGGTTGTGGTGGGTGAGGTGGGAAGTATGAGGAGGGGAACGGGGGGGCTGGGAGACCGGAGTGGGCCTGAGGTTAGGGTGTGTGGTGAGCAGTGGACAAGGGACCAGGGGGAGGAGCAGATGGAGCCAGAACATGAGGCACCAATAGGGCGGGTGATTAAGGGAAAGAGGAGGAGGTATGAGGGGGGTACGCATAATGATGTGTTGGGGATACATACTGTTGCACTGGGAGTGGTGGTGAAAATAGGTAGGGAAAATGGTGTAGCAGAGGTTGGAGGATACTTGGTGGTGGGCTTACCTAGGGCAATGGAGCAACGTTTAGTCGTTTATCAGTGCAGTTTGTTTTTATTTGGTGGGATGGCTTGTAGGCTGTGCAGTTCAGAATTAAGGGCATCATGTTACATTTGGGGCTAGATACCCCACCTCCTCCCTGGGAACTTGAGGTGGGGGTTAGCCTCTTGTCCTTGACCTGGATGGGGGCCTTGCAGAAGAGGGGAAATATTTTTGGCCCTCTCCTGCAGAGCCCCTTCCATTTCAAAGATCATGTAGGCTGATATTGTTTAGTATTGCTAAGCATTGTTTTATGGCTTAGCAATCCTGGCCATACCAGTTAGCATTGACATTGGGTACAACAGATTAAGAAGTGTGGGAGGTTATGTCTTTTTGTTAAAATGTAAATATATACAACACAAATGATAAATGTGCAAAAAGTACTATTCTGAGTTGAGCGATTGACCTTCACAAGTAAAGCAATTGAAAAGCCCCCCTCTTTATTTTACGGACAAGCATAAGCATTGCTTCACAGCATCTAAAATCTGCAGTTGAATCAAGTGAAAAGTCTAGTGGATAACTTATCCAGAGGAATTCTTTTTCACACTGCTGGGTGAGATAATATTAGCTTGGAAGTGAGAAGGTAATTGTAGAGTTGCCTGTTTTTGACACTCACCTAAGAAGAGGGAAGCCTCTGGATCCTCCATCTTCCTGGCCCTCACTGTTGCCGCACGGGACCCCCAAAAGATATCCGACATGCTTATCAGATTTCTAATCATGACCACAGTCTACTTTATGGACAAGCATGGCTGTACTGTGTCTGAGTGAGGACAGCCGCTACTGCACAGTAAGCCAGAGTCGCTTGCCGACGAGTAGCTGTCCTCGCACAGAAGCAGCAGTCCCAGGAAGCCATGATGGTCAAGAGGATGATGCTGGTGAGATTTTTTTTTTTTTACAAAAACAAGGCCTTATTGAAAAAGGTCTAGAGCAAATGAGTATTTGCATATGCCTTTCACATCCAGGGTTTGTGCAAGTCACAGAAGTACAGTGCTGCCCATAATTATTCATACTCCTGGCAAATTTTGACATAGTTACTTTTATTCAACCAGCAAGTATTTTTTTTGATGGAAAATGACATCGGTGCCTCCCAAAAGATAAGACAATGTACAAAAGGCATTATTGTGGGAAATAAAGTCACAGTCTGTGGGAAAATGAAAAGTTCTATACCATTCTAAATAGTACAAGCTGTTCTACAGCATCCTAATTACCCTGATTAATTGGGGACAGCTATTTTAATCAATTCAACAGGTAAAGAAACAGCAGCTCTCTGCAGTTGGTTTGTGAACAATCATGGCTAACACAAAGGAGTTCAGGACCTGCGGCTGTGCATTGTGTGCTCACAAGTCAGGAAAGGGCTACAAGGCCATTTCTAAATGTTTTCCAGTTCCAGTGGCTACAGTGCAAAGTATTATTAGAAAAATACAAGATGTTCCGCACTGTGGAAAATCTCAGAGGACGTGGTCAGAAGCCAAAAGTGACACTTGTGTTGCCCAGGAGGGTAGTGAGAGGTGATAAAGAATCCAAGGATCACCACCAAGGCCATCCTGGTGAATCTGGGCTCTGCTGGTGGCAATGTCTCAAAGCAGACAATCCAACAGACACTGCACACTGCTGGGTTCCACTGATGCAGAACAAGGACACCACTTCTCCAGATAAGGCACACAAAAGCTCGCTTGGCCTTTGCAAATGCTCATCTGGACCAAGAAGAAGACTTCTGGTCTTCTGTGAAACAAAAATTGAATTGTTTGGTCACAATGATGTTTCCTTCATTTGGCGTAAAAAAGGAGAAGCCTTCAACCCAAAAAACACCATCCCCACTGTCAAACATGGTGGTGGGAACCTAATGCTTTGGGGTTGTTTTTCAGCCAATGGACCAAGGAACCTAATCACAGTACATGAAAAAAGAGCATGATGATTCTCAACGGCATCAGGTAGTCTGCAGAGAAACTTGGCCTTATCCACCAATGGACATTTCACACATGACTATGAGCAAAAAAAACTCACAGCAAAAGTGGTGAAGATATGGTTAGCAGACAACATTAACGTTTTGTAATGGCCCAGCCAGGGTCCTGACTTGAATCCAATTGAGAATCTGTGAAGGGAGCTAAAGATGAAAGTGATGGCAAGACGACCATCCAACCTGAAAGATTTGGAGCTCATTGCTTAAGATGAATGGTCAAAAATACCCGTGGAGAGATGCAAAAAGCTGGTCTGCAGCTCTATTGATTATTGAGAAGGGTATGAATAATTTTGGACTGGACACTTTTTACTCAAATGTAAATAAAAGCTGAGATGTTTTTTTTCCACAATAATTCCTCCTGTACATCATCTTATTATCTTTTGGGAGACACCTATGTCATTTCCTGTCAAAAAATTACTTGCTGGTTGAATAAAATTTAAGTCAAAATTTTCCAGAGGTATGAATAATTATGGGCAGTACAGTACATAATTTTGTAATGTACATCCAAAATTAGCATTGCATTAGACAGCAGACATAATACAATTGTGGCTATAGCAAATTGCAAACGGCCTTGCAGCAAGGCAGCAGCCAGGTGACATCTAGGAGAAAAAGGGTAGGGTAGTACATAGATATCGAACTACATCAAAGGGGAAGTAAACAATAGCATATATTAACTATGTTGACAGAAATCAGTTGCAACATCTATATCAAAGCAGTTTTCACAGAGGGTTATCTTATAGCAATTTTTCCACCTATCACAGATTAAGTGGAATTTTGAGATTGCTCCCCTGTGGGTATAGATCAGTTTTCTGTACAGCAGGCTATTATCTATCCTTTTCACCCAATTAGGGAAGGGGATGACTTAAAGTGGTTATTCAGGCCCTCTGTAATGGATTGCGGAGATACCGCCGCGCAGTCTGGCAGCGGGGCGGCTGTCTCCGCGTTCAGACCGGCGATTTCCGCACAGTAGCATGCGTCTGGTTTGTCTGAGCCTTCTAGTGCACACAGATGGAGAACTGCGCGCGTGCGCTGGGAGGCAGGACCTTTATGCCAGTAGGAGAGGGATCAGCTGATCAGGACGATCAGCTGATCCCAGCGCAGTGGGTGATTGGCTGAGTGGTGCTGGGCGGCGCTGAGGAGCGCTGCACTATATATAGATCTTTTTGGTCAGTCTCAGGTTGTCTGCCGTTACTTATGTGTAATCACTCAGACCTCAGTCAGATCCCACAGTGTGTTAGAACCAGGAGGACCTGGGAATTCACACTTAGCCAGATTACTCTTGTGTTATTCTTTAGACCAGTTCCGGGGTGTTGTGACCAAGGACCTCACACCCAAGCTTAGGATTACTGTGTCATTGCTGTGTTATACCTTAGACCAGTTCCGGGGTGTTGTGACCAAGGACCTTACACCCAAGCTTAGGATTACTGTGTCATTGCTGTGTTATACTTTAGACCAGTTCTGGGGTGTCGAGACCAAGGACCTCACACCCAAGCTTAGGAATACTGTGTCATTACTGTGTTATACTTTAGACTAGTTCCTGGGTGTCGAGACCAAGGACCTCACACCTCAGGCTAGGACTCTATTTCTGTTATGACTATTTGTTCTGTCGACCTCTCTATTGCTTTCTGATTCGGTACCTCTGCATATCTGCCTACCTGTTGCCAGACCCAGCCTGTACCCGGTTACCGAATCAGTCTTCTGTCTCTGTACCTCATCTGCTCGTGTGTTGCCGACCTGGCCTGCCCGACCTTCCAGGCTGTCACTCACCCTTGAGTGCTCAGTCTATCTGTACTAGCAGTGACACCGTTCCACCAAGTGTCAGCTGCACTTAGGACTCCCGCTCCTCAGAGAGAACGGCCTGTTAGCAGCCAGTGGCCTCTTCCTCTGGAGTTCCCTGGCTGCAGTACAGTGAATTATCTGAATTATTAGATATCCCTGGTTGCCAGGTTCTCACTATCCTCCCTCTCAAGGAGATAGTCTCTGCACTGCCCAGGGTGCCCCTCAGGTGGTTCTAGGCCGAGCTACCTATATCTCCCACTTCTCGGGAGATAGCCTACAGTTACACCAAACACTTACACTTTATTAGATGTCCAGAGGTTAGTCATACTTGTATTATTGGTGATTCTGCAGATCATCCATAATCAAGTATACATCTGTATTGTTGATGATTCTGCAGATCATCAATAATCAGATTCTCTCTGTGTGCTGACACCGATCGTTACACCCTCTTGTATAACCCCTAGCAGGCAAAGTATGCGGTCCATTGGGGTGGGACATCCCATTTTATAATGGAGTATCTTTGTCACTTGCACCCAGTAATCTACCAGAGATGGACACTTCCAAATAAGATGAAAGGAGGGAGAAGTGGCCTGACACTTAGGGCATACATCAGTGGATGAAGCTTTATACTTAAAGAGAATCTGTATTGTTAAAATCGCACAAAAGTAAACATACCAGTGCGTTAGGGGACATCCCCTATTACCCTCTGTCACAATTTCGCTGCTCCCCGCTGCATTAAAAGTGGTTAAAAACAGTTTTAAAAAGTTTGTTTATAAACAAACAAAATGGCCACCAAAACAGGAAGTAGGTTGATGTACAGTATGTCCACACATAGAAAATACATTCATACACAAGCAGGCTGTATACAGCCTTCCTTTTGAATCTCAAGAGATCATTTGTGTGTTTCTTTCCCCCTACAGCTATCTTCCACTGAAGTGTCAGACTGCTTCTTCCTGCAGAGTGCAGACAGCTCTGCCTGTATGTAATTCCTTAGTATGTGAAAGCCCAGCCAGCTCAGAGGAGGATTTATCCAGCTTGTAAAAGATAATAGAGCAGAGAGAAGCTGCACTAATCTAAATAACATACAGCAGTGTGCAGAGAGGGGCCTGGAGGGGGGAGATACATCACAGAACCACAACACTGAAGAACTTGGCAGCCTTCCAGACACTGGCTGACAAGTCTGACAAGAGAGAGATAAGTTGATTTATTACAGAGATGGTGATAGTAGAACGTGCTGCAGTAAGCCAGAACACATTAGAATAGCTTTTGGAACATGTAGGATGATAAAAAACAGGATGCAATTTTTGTTACGGAGTCTCTTTAAAAAGACAAATGCAAAGAGAAAAAAATAAATAAAAGATCTACTTAGCCGAGGCTTCCTCCAGCCCCTGGCAGCCAATATGTCCCTCACCGCAGCTCCGCTTCCAGCCGGTGGCCCAGGGTTCCCTCCGTTGCAGCTGCCAACTAGCATCTACTGCACATGCATGAGTGTGTGGCCGTGCCACTCATGGTCATGCTCACTTGGTCTGGAGTGTCCTGAGCAGGCACATAACTACTGCGCCCGCACAGAACACTGCAGATCACGTGAGTGCGATTGCGAGCGGCGCAGGCGCAGAATATGCTGTCCTGCCGAGGTCGGCATCTGCAATGGAGGGGACCCCAGGCCACTGGCTGGAAGCGGAGCTGCGGCAAGGGACATATTGGCTGCTGGGGGCTAGAGGAAGCCCTGTTAAGTAGATATTTTTTTATTTATTTTGGACCTTCCCTTTAAGGAGCCTGGCTGGTGTTATATAGGGTTGATGGAGGATGTACAGTTTCATGACATACAGATACAAGAGTATGATTTTTTTTTAACAGCTATTAGTGCATCATCCCAGTCTTCATCAGATATATCAATGCCCACTGCATCCCACTTCCTTCTAGAGGGAGTGATTAACTCCAGAGCTCTGTTATCAACTAGCAACTTATAGGCATTACCTATAAGGTGTTCACTGGGACTGTCTAATATCAAGTCTATAATTGGAGAATTGACACACAAAAAGCCATGATTGAGCTGCACAAATTGCAGTGTATTGCGGAGATTGTAATTATCTTGCCATAGAATCAAAGTAGAGCGGCTGCCCCGCATCTAAGATAGTCCCAGGAAGTTCACCCCTTAACCTGACCAAAACCTGATGTCGGGAATTGTCAAGAATTCAAGCATGGAGGGGTTATTCCATAAGGGAGTGTGATATTCATAGCCTTGCTGGCAAGATGTGTAATTGTTGCCTAGGACCCCTAGAGAACAAATGTAATGATTGTGGAATTCTCTCCGTGATCAGCGCACAAGGCGTGCGCTGACACTGCAGAAATCCTCCACAAGCGTGTAATTTGAGGGGACCCAGCAAAAGGTGCAAATGCACCTGTAGAGGAAAATTCCTGTCGGCAGAGGGAGCTGTGGAGTGCAGAGGAACAGCTCCTCTACCCTGCCACACACGCCAGACAGGAATTGTACGAAGGGAAGAAACGCAGGGCAAGATAGCCCTAAAAGAGAGAGATCAAAGCGACAGAGGGTATGTGTTATGATCATGTCTGCAGCGTTTACTGCTGGCTGCAGTGGTATTGTAACCCAAGCAGTTCTGATGTTATTACAAGCATTTTCTTGCATAGTTTGGTTTGCACTTAAACTAGTTGCTGATTCCATCTGCAGTCACTCTGAAATTAATGACAGTTTAACATGCTCTTGTGTAAACAAACATTGTCTGCTGCAGTGGAGGGGCAGTCCCTTTCCTGCAGGCTGCATATCATTGTCTGCCTTTTCCTGCTATCAGCCTGTGATTAATTACCATTCACTTGTGTGGGAATCTGCAGGTCTGCTCCCATTGGATGACCTCAGTATAAAGAACTGCTTCCTGCAATGTCTCATGGGCTACCATAGTCTCAGATCCTGTCTGTTACTCTGCCCGTGCCCCACCTCGTTCCTAGTCCGTGTGGACTGCGCTGACTCCTGCGAAGGGGTCAGCGAGTCCTCCTAGTTCTGCTCTTGTTTCTAGAAGTTGTTACTTTGCTTGTCTTGTGTCATATATTGGTTCATCGCCAATATATACGCATACTTGCACGTTTATTATTTTCCTTGTATTCGTGTTACGTTGATACATCAGTGTCGCTGATATATACGTACACGAACTGTTTATATCCTGTATTCCATTAGTCAGCGTTCTAGCACGCTGAGCTAGTTATCCTGTTCCTGGTCCTGTTTGTGGATTGCGTTCATCTCTGCGAAGAGATAGCGAATCCTTCTGAGTCCTGTTCCCTGTATTACTCTAGTCTTAGTCAGAGTTCCTGCTTATGTCATATATCGGTTCATTGCCGATATATACATATGTTAGTCAGACGTTACAAATAGTTTCATTGATAGCTGTAATTGTAATACGCTAGGAAATCATACTTATTGTATATTTATCTGTGTTACGTTCATCTATCTTGATCCTGCTATTTTCTGACTATCCTGTCCTGTCTTTGTGAGGCACGCCATTGCTGCAAACGCATTGGCTGCCTCATTCCAGTCTGTGTTATTGTGGACGCTTGCTGTCACTAAGTAGTGGCTAGTTTAGCAAGCGTTCATTCTGTTTACCTGTCCTGATCTCCTCAGTTCTGGTTTGTGCGCTCAGCGCTACTTTGCGCTGAGACGTTATAGCGAAAGCATTGTTTGTGGCTGTCAGGTCTGCACCGGCTCTGTGCGCCACAATCTCCTGTTGGAGTCAGTCCTCCCCTCCACTAAACTGGGGATATCCTGATTCCTTGTGCTGGTGTGTGTACCTCCTTCACGTCAGCTTATGCATCACGAGCTGACCGTGGAGAATACACCTCCAAGCGTGACATTATGGTAGCCCCATTACCAATCCCTATTGTGGGGGGAATTTCCAGAAATTATGACACTGTTTGTCAGGGGTCCTGCTCCTTTAAAAAATTTGAAAAGCTTGGTCCTGAAGTTACAGACAAATTTATATCAGAATTGGTTAAAGTTCTGGCCAATCCCGACTTTCGGGCTTCTGCAATTTCTACCTGGTCTGATTGGATCGTTTGTGCTCTTTTTAAGGGCAAACTTTTCGATTGGGCAATCGATGTCTTAGATCACACTCAGTTTAGACAAAGTCCTTTGCAATTTATAGCTTTTGTAATTCACAATTGGTTGCGCATAGATCCATTGCCTTTTCCTCTTAATGAACTCCTGGCAGCAGGCCAATCAGCTGCTCCTTCAATTGCTTGCAAGAATGAGCAGCAAGCAGAAAGTGTTACTGATAATTTTCCTGCAGCTTTGAATAAATCACCAAAAACAGCAAGGTCAAAGGCAAAACGCAAACGTTCTAAGAAACGTGTCCAATCTGCAGAATCGTTATGTTTAGCGACTGCGCATCAGACCTGCAATGAGATTCTGCCATTAACAGATAATGAAATGCAATTGTCTTTCAGGGGAGTTAAATGGACTTATGAAACTACTAATGAACTTTCATCACTGGCTAGGGAAAATAAAGATTTTTGTTTAAAATAATTATCTGAGTATGATTATGAGGATATATTACAGAGTATTGAACAAATCAATCTATTCGTGCAGCAAGAAAAATACACTACAGTCCAACACTTGCTACAGGTATTGGAAATCCTTAGGAATAAGAAATCTGCCAATCGCCTGTTAAATAATCCAATGTATGTTTCTGCCAAAACCACATTTGCAAACTGTGATCTGCCTGTTAAGTATGCTTGGAACCCTCCATTTGAGAAAGGAGAGATGGAAGCTCTGGTCGATGAATGGAAGAATGATTCAAGTTCATTTTGTCAATATTACAGTGCAAAAAGTGAATTAGTATTGAATGCATGCATTAAGTCTGCCTATAACCTAATAAAAACTGGTGTGCGTGGGTATGACCTTGTGGCTCCATTGATCGATGTGTGGAAAATGATTTTGGACGATTTTTATGCGATTCAATCAGTTGATACCAGGGAAGACACACTGTCAATTGGAGACTGTCCCACTTCTCCAGTTACTGAGTCCCTGCCATGTCTTGTGAATGTTCCTGTAACTCCACCCTGTACCATGGATAACTCAGTGTTACTTCCCAGTAAAACAAAAGCCACTGATACTTTCTTAACTTTGCCCTGCACAAATTTCTCAGCAGAGAATCCAGAGGTCCTACTGACTTCTGAGTCCAGCCTAGCCAGTACTCATGAGTCTTTGTTCAGTGAAACAGACACCAGAAAAATCTTGCCTGTCTCTGCAAACACTTCTGCAGAAATTACCTGTGTTAATAAAGTTCAACTCCTGTCTGATCCAGCAGATGCCAATAGATGCACTACATCAGTTTCCGAGTCCCAGCAATCCTGTCCAGAAACCTCAGAACCCCAGCATCTGAATTTTCCAATTTCACAATTGAATGGTGATTCAGATGCGCAAACATTGTGTTTTGATCTTCCTGTTTCTACACCTCACTCTAGTTTCATGAATAACTCAGAGCGTATGCTATGTGAATCCGAGATCGCAGAATTATTACCGTGTTCAGAAAATGTTCCAGTGAACTTGCCCTGTACCATGAATTGTGCAGTAGATCTCTCCAATGAAACTCAGGTCACAGAATCATTATGCTGTCCAGCAGGTGCTTCCATGGTTTTGCCTTGCAATATGGACTGTTCAGTGATCCTGTCCAGTGAAGCTGTGGTCACAGAGTCTTATGCTTCACCCAGTACCTTGGATACTTCAAACCCTCTAGCAGAGGAATCTGAAGCACTGCTTACCTCAGTTGGTGTTGCAGTAATATTCACTTGTCTAGCAGCTGTTTTGGAATTACAGTCTGCTCTAATAAAACTTGATGAATTTCTGCCCAGCGAAGCAGAAGCCATTGAAATATTGTCCTCGTTAGCAAGTGTGTTAGATACCTTGCCCTGTACACAGTCTGATTTAACCAATGTTGTTGAGTCCCTCTCCAGTGTTGTAACAGCCGAGGAACTCCAGCCCTGTCCTCTGAATGTTTTAAAAGTCTTGCCCTGTAACATGGATAATTCTGACTCGCTGGAAAAAATAATAGAAATCTCAGAATTTCAGTCCGGGTTAATGAGTGTTTCTGAAACCCAGCCCTGTATCCTGGAAAATTCTGGTTCTCTGGCCGGTGTGGCAGAAGTTCCAGTGTCCCCTTTCTGTCCAGTGAGTTACTCAGTTTTGCCTAGTTCAGTGGGGATTGCTGCACTACTGACTTGTTTTGCAGCCCTTCATGAGCTCCAATCCAGTGTATTTGATGAGTCTCTGTCTAGTTTAGAAGAAGTTATGGGAACCCTGTCTAGTTCGGTGCATACATCAGAAGATTTGTCCTGTCTTGTAAATGCCCCTGAACATGATTTGTTAATAACCTTGCTGGAATCAGAGACATCTAAGTCTGATCCTGCATTTTTTTAGTGAGAATCCAGTAACTGTGAAGTCTAGTCATGATGATTTTTTTTTGCCCAGTCCTGGTTTCGGTCCTGCCTTGACTGACTTTGAGGTTCGCAGTTCCTTGACATGCCCAGAAGTCTCTCTTGTGCCGGTGTGCCCAGATGTGCTTCGTATGCCAGAGTGCCCAAGTGTGTCTGTGTTGGCGTGCTCACACGCTTCCCTAGTGGAGACATGTTCTGATGTTGCCGGTTGGCCTGCATGCCCGGAGATGGTTCTGGTCCCTAAAAACCCTGATCTTGATGTTTGTCCTTGTGACCCTGACTCTAGAGTTGCCCTGGGTTCCATAGGGGTTCTTGATGGTTCTCCATGTGAGCCTAAGGGGCGTTCTGACCTGTGGGGATCTCTTTGGAGCTTCCAAGTGTTCTGGGAAATCTCTGAGGAAACTTGTCCTGGTACCTTGGACTGGTTCAACGGTGGGTTTTGTGTTGGTAGGGACAGTTCCGGTGGGCATTGCAAAGGCTTTGGCGTTTTTGGACAGTCCCGGGAAGGCGGTGGGTATCGCTCAGAGAGTTTCTGGGGTTTTTTTTCTGGAAGTCGTGGTTCTGATGGGTATCACACTGAGGCTTGTAGTGCTGATGGGCATGGTTCTGTAGGTTCTGGTTCTGATGGGTCCAGTCTTGTGGGGCCTGATTCTGGAATTTGGTCTTGCCGGGCTGTCCCGGTCATCATGAATTATCAGTCAGATTGTTTTGTCGGGAATTTCAGTTTTGAAAAGCGTCTGGTATCCGCTTTTAAGGGGGGGGGGGTTATGTTATGATCATGTCTGCAGCGTTTACTGCTGGCTGCAGTGGTATTGTAACCCAAGCAGTTCTGATGTTATTACATGCATTTTCTTGCATAGTTTGGTTTGCACTTAAACTAGTTGCTGATTCCATCTGCAGTCACTCTGAAATTAATGACAGTTTAACATGCTCTTGTGTAAACAAACATTGTCTGCTGCAGTGGAGGGGCAGTCCCTTTCCTGCAGGCTGCATATCATTGTCTGCCTTTTCCTGCTATCAGCCTGTGATTAATTACCATTCACTTGTGTGGGAATCTGCAGGTCTGCTCCCATTGGATGACCTCAGTATAAAGAACTGCTTCCTGCAATGTCTCATGGGCTACCATAGTCTCAGATCCTGTCTGTTACTCTGCCCGTGCCCCACCTCGTTCCTAGTCCGTGTGGACTGCGCTGACTCCTGCGAAGGGGTCAGCGAGTCCTCCTAGTTCTGCTCTTGTTTCTAGAAGTTGTTACTTTGCTTGTCTTGTGTCATATATTGGTTCATCGCCAATATATACGCATACTTGCACGTTTATTATTTTCCTTGTATTCGTGTTACGTTGATACATCAGTGTCGCTGATATATACGTACACGAACTGTTTATATCCTGTATTCCGTTAGTCAGCATTCTAGCACGCTGAGCTAGTTATCCTGTTCCTGGTCCTGTTTGTGGATTGCGTTCATCTCTGCGAAGAGATAGCGAATCCTTCTGAGTCCTGTTCCCTGTATTACTCTAGTCTTAGTCAGAGTTCCTGCTTATGTCATATATCGGTTCATTGCCGATATATCAATTCAGAATCAATCAATTTATTTTTTTCCGCCAAGTAAGTTTGCACCTACAAGGAATTTGTCTTGGCAGTTGCTTAACAAACACAAACAAAAAAAAATACAAGGACAGACAGTGTGAATATTACAAGTTAAGGACATTATAAGTATAGTGGCAGTAAGCAATGTGAGAATTGTTCATGTTTAGTTCTGTGCTGATTACTTTCAGTCCTAGCAGCTCTAACGTGGTTCAGCATTAAGTATGGCTACCGCTTGAGGAAAAAAACTGTTCCTGTGTCTGGAGGTTTTGGTAGCGATTGACCGGAATCTTACTCCTGAAGGCATGCGCTGGAAGATGGAGTGAGCTGGGTGAGAGGGGTCAGAGGCAATTTTGGTCGCTCTCTTTCTGCACCTGCTAGTGTAAAGATCCTGCAGGGAAGGTAAGCTACAGCCAATTATCCTTTCCGCTGATCGGATGATGCGCTGCAGCCTCCCCTTTTCTAATGCTGAGCAGGAGCTGAACAATACAGTCATGGATGATGTTATGGTGGATTCGATGATTGCAGTGTAGAACTGCACCATTAGCTTTTGAGGTAGGCCAAACTTTTTCAGCTGCCGCAGATGGTACATTCTCTCTTGTGCTTTCTTGACAATAGTGGCAGTGTTGTTGTCCCATTTTAAGTTGTTTGAGATCGTGGACCCAAGAAACTTGAATGACTCTACTTGGGTTATTGTGGATCCATTTATGGTTAAGGGGAGGTGCTGGGGGGGAGATCTCCTAAAGTCTATTATCATCTCCATGGTTTTGAGAGCATTTAGTTCTAAGTTGTTGCTGCTGCACCAGGAGGAAAGCTGTCCCACCACATGCCTGTATGCAGACTCATCCCCGTTTTGAATGAGACCAACAACTGTTGTGTCGTCTGCAAACTTCAGAACCTTAACAGATGGATCTGTGGAGATGCAGTCATTGGTGTAAAGTGAGTACAGCAGTGGGGAAAGCACACAGCCCTGGGGTGCACCAGTACTGACTGTCAGAGAGCTTGATGTGAGTTTACCAAGTCTAACACGCTGTCTTCTGTCGGTTAAGAAGTCGGTTATCCATTTGCAGAGGGATTCAGGTATGTGTAGCTGGGAGAGCTTGCTGTGCAGCAGTGATGGAATTATGGTATTAAATGCAGAGCTGAAATCTATAAATAAAATCCTGGTGTAGGTTCCTGGGTTATCTAAATGCTGTAGTACATAATGCATACACATGTTCACGGCATCGTCTGCGGATCTGTTAGGTCTGTAGGCAAATTGCAAAGAGTCCAGCAGGGGATCTGTGATGGATTTCAGATAAGTCATTATCAGTTTTTCAAATGCTTTCATGACCAGTGATGTCAGGGCAACAGGCCTGTAATCATTTAAACATGTAGGTTTTGTTTTTTTTGAATTGGTACAATAGTTGCGCATTTAAAACAGGCAGGAAAAATTGAGAGTTCTAGAGATGCTTTGAATATGTCTGTAAATACAGGCGCTAATTGGTCGGCACAGAGATTCAAGCATTTCGCAGACACAGCGTCTGGTCCCATTGCTTTCCTGGTGTTTTGTTTTTTAAAGAGTCTATTTACATCTGATTGGCATATTGTTAGAGCATGCACATCTGGGGACAGGTTAGCAGATTGTGTCTGGCCTCCTGTGTTGTGTAGTTGCTGAGGCACCGCAGGGGGTGGAGACATTGGCTGGCAGGAAGAGTGTTCAGTTTGCCTGTGGCAGAGATGCAAATTGACTTGTTGTGTTTGGCTTTTGTTAGTAGTGTCAAACCTGCAATAAAATGTATTCAGTTCATCTGCAAGCTGCAGGTTATGTAGTGAGGGGGGAGGAGATTTCTTCCTGTAGCTGGTAATTTCATGTAGAGATTTCCATATTGTGGATGAGTCTGCGTTAGAAAAATTTTCCTCAAGTTTTTGAGAATAATCTTTTTTTGCGGCGGTAATGGCTCTCTGCAGTTTGTATTTCGCAGCTTTGTAGAGGACTTTATCGCCTGTACGATATGCCCTTTCTTTATCGAGGCGCAGCTTCCTAAGATGTGATGTGAACCAGGGTTTATCATTATTGTACCTGGTGCACTTTTTTGTGGGGATACAGGACTCTTCACAAAAGGTAATATATGATGTCACAGCGTCAGTGTATTCATTTAGGTCACTGGAGGATTCTTTAAATAAATTCCAGTCAGTTAAATCAAAGCAGCTCTGCAGTTTTTCTACAGCTTCACTAGTCCATTTCTTAACTGTGGTCACTACAGGTTTGGCAGTTTTTAGTCTTTGGATGTATGTTTGGATAAGCTGTATAACAGCATGATCAGAGTTCCCCAAAGCTGCCCTGCTGACAGAGTGATATACATATGTTAGTCAGACGTTACAAATAGTTTCATTGATAGCTGTAATTGTAATACGCTAGGAAATCATACTTATTGTATATTTATCTGTGTTACGTTCATCTATCTTGATCCTGCTATTTTCTGACTATCCTGTCCTGTCTTTGTGAGGCACGCCATTGCTGCAAACGCATTGGCTGCCTCATTCCAGTCTGTGTTATTGTGGACGCTTGCTGTCACTAAGTAGTGGCTAGTTTAGCAAGCGTTCATTCTGTTTACCTGTCCTGATCTCCTCAGTTCTGGTTTGTGCGCTCAGCGCTACATTGCGCTGAGACGTTATAGCGAAAGCATTGTTTGTGGCTGTCAGATCTGCACCGGCTCTGTGCGCCACAATCTCCTGTTGGAGTCAGTCCTCCCCTCCACTAAACTGGGGATATCCTGATTCCTTGTGCTGGTGTGTGTACCTCCTTCACGTCAGCTTATGCATCACGAGCTGACCGTGGAGAATACACCTCCAAGCGTGACAGTATGTGTGTCCACCAAACTAGTCGCCACCCTGCGACGATGAACACACAACCATGAAGACAAAGTGAGAAGGCAATCGCCAGAGATGGCGATTGCTAACAGCGACACAAGACCGAATAAGCATAGATGAGGAATGTATGTATGTCCACCAATCTAGCCGCCACCCTGCGACGGCGGACACACAACAAAGGAAGTGAGAACGCAATCGCAAGGGAAGCGATTGCGAAAGAGGATGAGCACAGGGACAGACTGTATGTGTGTGCACTAAACTAGTCGCCAACCCGCGACGGTGCATACACAACATCAGATATGAAGTAGGAACGCAATCGCGAGAGAGGCGATTGCCAGAGGTGACACAAGGCTGCAGCAAGGCAGAGCATGAGAGTAGCAAAAGCACAGCAAATAATACAATGAGGAGATAAGGAAAATAACAAACGCTAACTAAACGCGAACACCGCACTCATTCGCAACAGTGCACGCGTTTATGCACGGTCCCCGCGTGATAAGCACAACAGAGACAAGCACGCCTAACTAACCACCAACAGACAAACATGAAACAGAGGATGCGAGCGCTTGCTTAACGGTTACCTCACCGAGCCTCCAGCAAGCGTTCGTAGCAGACAAGACAGATACACGAAAACAGGAATAAGTGAGAGAGACGGATCCACAGCACTAGCGCAAGGCGAGTGCGATCCAGGCAAGACAGATTGAGGAGATAGCTGGTAGCAACCGCTGTTCCAGCTATACTCCAAGAACAAAGATCAGAATGACTTCCTGTCCTGGGACAGGACAATCGCAACAGACAAACAAAACAGATATGCAATCCTAACTGCACTAGGGAATCTGCCTAGTGCAGTTCCAGGAATTACTCTAAACCAGGGGTGCCCACACTTTTTCGGCTCGTGAGCTACTTTAAAATTTGCCGAGGCCAGGAGATCTACCAATGTCTAAGCACGCCCCCCCCCCCCCCCCGCGTAGGTTAGCCAGGTGTATGTGCCTGCAGCATAGGTTACATGCCCTCAGTATAGGTTAGCCAGGTTTATGGGCCCCCAGTGTAGGTTAGCCAGGTATATGGGCCCTCAGTGTAGGTTAGCCAGGTATATGGGCCCTCAGTGTAGGTTAGCCAGGTATATGGGCCCTCAGTGTAGGTTAGCCAGGTGTATGGGCCCTCAGTGTAGGTTAGCCAGGTATATGGGCCCTCAATGTAGGTTAGCCAGGTATATGGGCCCTCAGTGTAGGTTAGCCAGGTATATGGGCCCCCAGTGTAGGTTAGTCAGGTATATGGGCCCCCAGTGTAGGTTAGCCAGGTATATGGGCCCTCAGTGTAGGTTAGCCAGGTATATGGGCCCCCAGTGTAGGTTAGCCAGGTATATGAGCTCCCAGTGTAGGTTAGCCAGGTGTATGGGCCCCCAGTGTAGGTTAGCCAGGTGTATGGGCCCCCAGTGTAGTTAGCCGGGTGTATGGGCCCTCAGTGTAGTTAGCCGGGTGTATGGGCCCCCAGTGTAGGCTAGCCAGGTATATGTACCTGCAGGCAGTCAGAGGAGAAGAGGCGGCGAGGAGAGACTCTGGCAGGCCAATGGGATGCAAGGGAGAAACGGCGGCGAAGAGAGGCGGCGCGGCCTCTACGTCATGGCTGGGGCGGCGCCGGGTACGTTACAAGCACGCACGTTGCAGGCTGCCCGTCGCCGCCCCCAGCCATGACGTAGCGGCCGCGCCGCCTCTCTCCTCCCTCTCTCCTCGCATGCATCCTTATTGGCCAGCAGCTAAACACGAGCTGCTGGCCGCAACAAATTTTACGAGACGCGGCCGAGAGGCCGCGATCTACCAAGATCGACCTATTGGGCAGCCCTGCTCTAAACTAATATTCAAACAATGAGCAAGGCTGACACTCCAAGAGTGTTCCACAGGACTAACCCTTATGACCAGCAAAGGACTCTGGGAAACATAGCTCTTTATACTGCCAGTCATCAAAGGAGGCAGGTAGGGGATTTGCATAACGAGTGTATGCAAATTCCTCAGCAGCAGAACAGACCAGAAACTTATAATGGAAAGACAGGTCTCTCTTGCAGAGACCTGCAGCCCACAGACTAGAGGAATGGTCAAACAGCTGTCTGCCAGTGCATCCAGCTGAGCAGATCATTACAGTACCCCCCCCCCCCCTAGGGTCGGATTCCAGACGAGCCTCTAAACTGATATTTGCAAAAGACTCTAACTGAAGACTCATGAAGGTCGGGGCAGCCCGACCAGGCCCAATTCCAGAGTCAGCCCACCCGAAACCGACCTCATCGGAAGGAGAAGCCACCGAAACATGCCCATCAGCACCACAAGTCTCAGCGTAATACCCATCAGTACTGTGAATGCCGGAGAAGAAGCCATCGACACCCACCGAGCCATGCCCACCACCTTCCAAGGACCGTCCAAAAATACCAAACCTGCCACAATACCCATTCGAAGTGTCTCTTTCCACGAAGCACCCACTGCTGATCTCATTCAAGGTACCAGGAAATATTTCTCCCAGGATCTCCCAGAACACTTTGAAGCTCCGCAGAGATCCCAGGAGGGCAGAACGATCACCAGGCTCACATGGAGAACTATCAAGAACCCCTATGGAACCAATGGCAATTCCGGATTCAGAATTACCAGGACAAGCATCAAGAACAGGGCCTTCAGGGACCACCTCTGGGCATGCAGGCAGGCAGGCAACATCAGAACAGGTTTCCACCGAGGAAGCATCTGAGCAGGCTGGCAACCGAGACACACTTGGGCTTTCTGGGTCACAGAACACATCGGGGTACACTAGCCCAAGGGGAACCTCAGGACACGTCGAGGAACTGCCAACCTCAGAGTCTGTCACGACAAGACCAAAACCAGAACCGAGCAGAGAATCATCATGAGCAGTGGTCTCAAGCACTGGACTTTCAAAAAAAACTTGGACTCAGAAGTCTCAGTGACTGTAATGGTATCTGACAAAAACTCATCATTGACTACGCATAACTGAAGCTCCACAAGAGCTACAGAAGTAGCCAGCAAGGCAGCAATGCCTACTGAAGTGGGCAACACCTCAGAAGGACTTGGGGGGCAGGAGACATCTCCTACAAGTTCTGCACCCTTTGGGAGGAACTCGGAGGTCTCCAGGACATCAGACAAGACCTCAGGAACATCATTTTCCAAGTTTTCTAAGAAGGATTTTGAACTATCCATGTTACAGGGCAAAAATGGAACTTTATTTTGTGGACAGGGCAGATGTCCCAGGGAAGGTTTCACCATAAACTGAGACTGAATTTCATCATCATGAGCGGAATGTACAGGAATATTTACTGGAACATACACTGACTCCCTAACTTTAATCACACTGCACCCAGAATTCTGAGTAGCAGTCAAACTAGCTTGCAACTCCAAAACTGCAGAAAAACAGGTGAGTATAGTAGCAATACCTAGACGAGCCTCTAGGGACCCTGCAGGAGACTCTAAACAAGGCCATATTAACTCATCCAGAGTACAGGGTGCAGAATTAGCATTTTCCTCAGAACAAGAAAGGGACTCACAAATGTCAGTGCGAGTAGAGATCATGTTTTCATTCATGGTACAGGGCAGATTCAGAGAAAGCTTCTCTGGGCAAAGCAATGAAGCTTCAGCATCAGATTCGCAAAACCGAAGCGCTGTCTCACTCTTAGATTCGGCTAACAATGTCAAATCCGAGGAGTCAGAACGCAAAACTTGCAAATCAAAAATCGCTTTAGGTTGTGAAACTGACGCTTCCATAGCACAAACCTCCGCGATCTGCGGGACAGACTGTAAGGCGTTCAGGACAGAAACACTGGAGCAACTGTCACCAGGCAACGGGCCCTTACAGGTGTGAACAGGGTGAGACAAAGACGCATTTGCAGTAGAAATAGCGACAACATCAGGAAAAACTTTATTAGACATATTAATTTTACTTTTGATGCTGCATAATTTAGGAATTTTCCCCATAGCAGGATCACCGATGGAAGATCTTAAAGATCTGTCTCTAAATGACAAGGGGTCCCACACATCCTTGAGAAAACTGGCACATTCATGCTGATCACAATCTGCAGGAACATCAGAGAAACAGGCATCAGATCGCAGAGATTCAAACTGCACGCATACAGGAGAGAATCCTCCAGGATTCACACAGGAATCAACCACAGTGGCACACCCACTCATTTCAGATCGCACAATGTCACGACTCACATGCTTTACCCCAGAAAGGCAGGAACAATCATCCGACAACGATGTTTCTTTATTGGAATCAATTGATTGGTGTGTGTGCAACTCATCCAAAATTGTCTGCCATACATAAATCACCAGATCCACATCACCCTCGTCACATTCATCGGAATCAATCAAAAGGTACATAGAATCGAGACAATCATTCAAGACATCTTCGCTTTTTGCGATGTAAAAATCGCAAAAGGCTTTCCAATCAAAATCGAATTCCTCCATCAAGGCCCCAATGTCCCATGAGGCAAATGGAGGTTCAAACAAGCCAGTATCCAGATAATCTGCATATGGGTGGAGTTCAGGAACAAGAACAGATTTTTTTAACTGCTTTAATATAGTGTGCGATCCTACCTATAATAGGATCCACATAAGCTTTGGATTGGGGCGAAAACCCCGGAGACTGAGCCACATCATAGTAAACATCATTATCATACTGAATGGTTTTGCACATTTGAGACTTGACAGAAATAACCTCTTTACTTGTGGTTGCTATGGGCAACAAATCTTTTGGCTGACAAGCCAAATCAGCAGACTGGCCTGCAAGCACCAACTCATTAACATATGGAAATGACACAGAAATGCTGCATAACCCAATCTGATCAGCATCATGCACTGCAGGAAAAAACTCATAGAAATAACCTGGCAGGGGAATTCTAAGCTTACGAGAAAATACATGACTCAGAAATCTGCAAAGGGTAATGTCTCAGATTCATGTGTCTGGCACACTCATCAGCCCACACAAACAGATCCCCTTGGAAAAGATTGTAAGCAATCTGCCCACTCCAAGTGGAAATATTGGTGGCCTGAAATTCAGGATTTGCCAAGAATCTGGAGCATTCTGATATAAACTTCTCTCCAGTATCTTAAACCTCTTAAAGATACAGGACCCATCTTTGACCAAATCGTACAAATCGGAAATTCCCTCTACACTGGGAATTTCGGTTTGGCTGGTCATACTGTAACGATTGTGGAATTCTCTCCGTGATCAGCGCACAAGACGTGCGCTGACACTGCGGAAATCCTCCACAAGCGTGTAATTTGAGGGGACCCAGCAAAAGGTGCAAATGCACCTGTAGAGGGAAATTACTGTCGGCAGAGGGAGCTGTGGAGTGCAGAGGAACAGCTCCTCTACCCTGCCACACATGCCAGACAGGAATTGTACAAAGGGAAGAAACGCAGGGCAAGATAGCCCTGAAAGAGAGAGATCAAAGCGACAGAGGGTACGTGTGTCCACCAAACTAGTCGCCACCCTGCGACGATGAACACACAACCATGAAGACAAAGTGAGAAGGCAATCGCCAGAGATGGCGATTGCTAACAGCGACACAAGACCCGAATAAGCACAGATGAGGAATGTATGTATGTCCACCAATCTAGCCGCCACCCTGCGACGGCGGACACACAACAAAGGAAACCAAGTGAGAACGCAATCGCAAGGGAAGCGATTGCGAAAGAGGATGAGCACAGGGACAGATTGTATGCGTGTGCACCAAACTAGTCGCCAACCCGCGACAGTGCATACACAACAGCAGATATGAAGTAGGAACGCAATCGCGAGAGAGGCGATTGCCAGAGGTGACACAAGGCTACAGCAAGGCAGAGCACGAGAGTAGCAAAGGCACAGCAAATAATACAATGAGGAGATAAGGAAAATAACAAACGCTAACTAAACGCGAACACCGCACTCATTCGCAACAGTGCACGCGTTTATGCGCGTTCCCCACGTGATAAGCACAACAGAGACAAGCACGCCCAACTAACCACCGACAGACAAACATGAAACAGAGGACGCGAGCGCTTGCTTAACGGTTACCTCACCGAGCCTCCAGCAAGCGTTCGTAGCAGACAAGACAGATACACGAAAACAGGAATAAGTGAGAGAGACGGATCCACAGCACTAGTGCAAGGCGAGTGCGATCCAGGCAAGACAGATTGAGGAGATAGCTGGTAGCAACCGCTGCTCCAGCTATACTCCAAGAACAAAGATCAGAACGACTTCCTGTCGACCACCGCTGGGACAAGACAATCGCAACAGACAAACAAAACAGATATGCAATCCTAACTGCACTAGGGAATCTGCCTAGTGCAGTTCCAGGAATTACTCTAAACTAATATTCAAACAATGAGCAAGGCTGACACTCCAAGAGTGTTCCACAGGACTAACCCTTATGACCAGCAAAGGACTCTGGGAAACATAGCTCTTTATACTGCCAGTCATCAAAGGAGGCAGGTAGGGGATTTGCATAACGAGTGTATGCAAATTCCTCAGCAGCAGAACAGACCAGAAACTTGTAATGGAAAGACAGGTCTCTCTTGCAGAGACCTGCAGCCCACAGACTAGAGGAATGGTCAAACAGCTGTCTGCCAGTGCATCCAGCTGAGCGGATCATTACAAAAAAGCTTCCAACTGTGGTTAGAATATTGGCATACTGAAATTTCTACATTAACTTACATATTACACATTCAACACGTAGGGAGCACTATGCTTGCCACAGAACAGTTGCAAGATTTAAAGTATGTACTTGATCCAAAGTAATATGGGCCTGATCCAAATCACTTTTTCTTTTTGGTGATATTTTACTTCTTATCAATAAAAATGCCTTTTAAGCCACCAGCCTGCAATAACATTCTCAGAATAATTTTGACTGTACTTTTTCACTTACTTTTTGGTACTTTTTCAATTGCAGAGTGCTAAAAAGTTATTTTAAACAGAAGGTGAACATTTTCTCCAAGGAGAAAACTTAGGAGAAAACGTGAATTGGATTGGACTCATAGGGCCATATGCAATTTACTTTTTCACCTGAGTTATCTCCTAGGAGATAATTTTCATTTTCTCTTTAAACTAACTTTTCAGCATTTTACAATTGAAAAAGTACCCAAATGTTGGTAAAATAGTACTATCAAATTCATATTGAGTATTTTCTTGCTTGCTGGTAGCTTAAAAGGCATTTTATGAGAAGTTGTGAAACTATCACCTTGGAGAAAACTCAGGTGAAAAATGGAATTGCATATGGGCCATAGAAACTTGGATCAAGTACATTGCTCAAATAAATAAATAAAGGGAACACAAAAATTAGACATCCTAGATCTGAATGAATGAAGTATTCTTAATAAATACTAAGTTCTTTACATAGTTGAATGTACTGACAACAAATTCACACAACAATTATCATTGGAAATCAAATGTATCAACCCATGGGGGTCTGAATTTGGAATCACACTCAAAATTAAAGTGGAAAAAAAACACTGCAGGCAGATCCAACTTTGATGTGATGTCCTTAGAACAAGACAAAATTAAGCTCAATTGTGTGTGTGGCAATACCTGGGCATGCTCCCGATGAGGTTGCGGACGATCTCTTGAGGGATCTCCTCCCAGACCTGGGCTGAAGCATCAACCAACTCCTGGACAGTCTGTGGTGCAATGTGGTGTTGGTGGATGGCGCGAGACATGATGCCCCAGATGCATTTGTGGCCTGCTGGAGGTGATTTGCAGGGTTCTGGCAGTGCTCTTCCTGTTCCTCCTTGCACAGAGATAGCGGTCCTGCTACTGGGTTGTTGCCCTCCTACGGTCTCCTCCACATCACCTGATGTACTGACCTGTCTCCTGATAGTGCTTCCATGCTCTGGGCACTACCCTGACAGACACAGCAAACCTTGGTACAGCTCGCATTGATACCTGAGCAACATGTGTGGGTTGTAGACTCCGTCTCATGCTACCACTAGAGTGAAAGCACAGCCAGCATTCAAGAAAAACCAAAAACATCAGCCAGAAGGCATAGGAACTGAGATTTTGTCTATGGTCTGCAGAACCACTCCTTTATTGGGCATGTCTTGCTAATTGCTGTAGTTTCCACCTGTTGTCTATTCCATTTGCACAACAGCATGTGAAATTGACTGTCAATCAGTGTTGCTACCTAAGTGGACAGTTTGATTTCACAGAAGTGTGATTGACTTGGAGTTACATTGCATTGTTTGTGTTCCCTTTATTTTTTGAGCAGTGTATATTCTTGCAACTATTTTGTGGCTAGCAAAGTGCCTGTCTCTTCTTTAGCTGAATTTATATTTATCGCATCATATTTAATCTTTACACAAATTCTCTAGATGGATTTTGGATTCTAATCTTTAAACAGTGTTGATATACATCGGGACTTGGCTATGGTGAATATTTAAGCAAGTGCTGCAGGCAATGGACAAAAATGCATTCATGGATATAGAAATCTACATTTGTTCTGTGCTATACTTGCACTGTTTGAATGCACAGCCAAATAAGCACAAAAGTAACCTTACTTGTACAGGAAGTACAGGGAGGGGTGAGATAAGCTGTTTAACTAACCTCTTCCCATCAAGACTTTTAGGAAGTCTTGCAACAATTTGTTACAGTTCAGTGTTCTCCTTTCCAACTACTAACCTCAACTGTCAAGGCTCTCTGAGCAAAGCAGGGTAAGTGTAAAAAAATATCAATAGCTGATTTATGCTGTATACTTTTGTTACGTGTTTGTGTTCAGTTATGTTACATTGTTACTATGGAGAAAAGAAAAAGAAAGTACTAACATCAATTTCAGTTAAGACGGGCAACTTTTCTGACTTACTTTCATTCTATCCTCATGCTATTTAAAATGATAAACATGATTATGATTCATAATCCTAAGTCTATTTCAATAAACTATCAGAAAATAGAATACTTTCATACAGAGAAGTATACAAGGGCATTTGAACACCACATTAAATGGATCTCTAATGCCTCAACGACCTTTTAACAGTGACAGGATTTTGTTTTATTTAACAAGAATGTATGAATCATATTTATAATTTCTTCTGTGCCAAATTTATTTTGTCACCAGTTGGATCTGTGTTTTTATATATATATATATATATATATATATATATATATATATATATATATATATATATTATATACATATATAAAATATATATATATATATATATATATATATATATATATATATATATATATATATATATATATAAATATATAGACTGGAGGTGCGCTGGATATATACAATTACACACTAACACTAACTACAGTTAAAATTATTTTATTGATATATCATATACCGCATGTATGTATCAAATAGTGCTTCCCATTCATTCACAACACACATACTAGAGCATGCTGCTTCCCCTTAAGTTAAAATTGCAAAAAAAAAATATAAAAAAATATTTTCTCCCAAAAATTATTTTATAGATGTATGTGGAGCCTCTTCTCAGGTAGTAAATATGGAAGTCCCTGTCTTCTATGGGGGATTGTGTAACCCCTCAGTTCTAAAAGTTAGATCGCTGAAAACTCCACTACTTAAAATTTCTATAATAGCTTCATGTCTTAAGTCCAACGACTTGACTACTGAGATATTTAAGATATAGCTATGCGTACAACCTCAAGCACATAATATGCACAACAAATTCTCAGACATCTGCTGCATATAATCTCACCACCATTCAGCCGTCTGATGCCGTCACTAAAATCGGTCCTAGAAATCCCGGTAATGGTCTATTTCACTGGGTGCAGTATACCTCTATATTGGTACAGACGCCTCTAGTATAATACGTGGCACTGCTGTTTGCGGGTATCTGTATCTGCCGTTATCCTCCCATCGGGGCTCGGTTTTGCAGCTTCCGGTCCGCCGATAAAGCGAGGAGACGTCACTTCCGTATCCAGTCTAGTGCGTCTCACTCACAATACTGCTGCCACTTCCTTATACTTCCTTGCGTTCCACCAACTGGTTTGTTTCACCATATATTCAATTGTAGCGTTACCTCAGGTGGGATAAGATAAGTGGCTGTTTTTAGCTACGTGGGGCGCCCCTCTAACTTAACAGACTTGTTCAGCAAACGATTAACATGTTTCAACGGGCTATCTGCCGTCTTCATCACAATCTATGGATCGGCCCCGACCGGTCGCCATATTTATATATGTGCATATCCTTATCATAGCTCCTCCTCCTCTTCCATTAAAGTGATACTCTCCATAGGACTCCTACTAGCCATTGTAAATTACTTAACTCATTCCACATCGCATAGAGTTACAAATATTCTAACATATTCTCCACTTCTAGCAGTATTCTTGTTGTTTTCCAGATATGTTGGTATATACAATCCTTAGCAAACAATAGGATTATGCTATCCTATACAATGCATTCTTATGTTATATACTCATACTTTTAATCTGTCTATTTAAAACCTCACTGGGGGACCAGCTGCCCATCAGGGAACCAGAAGGCGCATTCTCTTACTCTGTGCATATTCACACCCTTCTTATACATATGCATCCAGTCAAAAAAACTATTTCATAAAAAAAAACTCTATTTCATAAAACCAAAAAATTCAATTTCTTCATGTAATGCTTTTGGCACAAGAGTATCCAGATTGAATATCCACCTACTTTCTTGTCTGGACATGTTGGCCAAATAGTCCCCATCTCTAAGATCTCTATATACCACCTCCAACCAAAAATAAATAATATCCCATACACAGCTTAGAGAGTGGATGTCCTTCCCACCCTTTTGCAATATTGTTCAGGTGTTCCCCAAGGGGCCAGTAAAAAAGGGCACCGCCATAGACTGCAATGCAAAATATCGGCTATTGGGCGCCCGACAGGAAAAAGGGGCTCCCGAGAAATAGCGGTTGCAGGGATCGTGTTAACAAAAGTTTTCATTTATAGAATAAGGTTTATTACAAATATCGTTTACAAGTTCATTTTAACTTTGTGGTTTACTTATTTTTTTGTTTTTAAATTTCGCTTATAGGAGCTTTTACTTATTTTTCCGTTTTTAAATTTTGCTTTCAGGGCTGTAACAAGTAAATTTTCTTTTACACTTCTTTTATCATTTAAATGTCGGTTTCATACGTATAATGCTTAAATATCGGTTTCAACCTTGTTCTATTGTAAATACGTCGCTTTTGGTATTAACTTTGTTTTTTACACTTATAATGCATTGATTATAGTTTTATAGATTTTTTAATGCATAAGTGATTGTAAGGCTATCTAATTAAAAAAAAATAATAATAATATATATATATATATATATAAACACCTTTTTCTATTTATAATATTATTAATGTGTACATGATTTTAATGCTATTTATTCTATTACAAATATATAAATGATTCTATTCATGTTATTTATAGTGAAGTGTTTTAAGGATTAAATATATTATTGTTTGTATGTGTGTATGGGTGTTTGTGCAGTGGGGATGGTTAGGGTTAGGCACGACCAGGGGGATGGTTAGGATTAGGCACGACCAGGGGGATGGTTAGGGTTAGGCACCACCAGGGGAGATTTAGGGTTAGGCACCACCAGGGAGGTCTTAGGATTAGGCGCCACCAGGGAGGTCTTAGGATTAGGTGCCACCAGGGGGGTGGTTAGGATTAGGCACCACCAGGGGGTGGTTAGGGTTAGGCACCACCAGGGGGTGGTTAGGGTTAGGCACCACCGGGGGGGTGGTTAGGGTTAGGCACCCCCGGGGGGGTGGTTAGGGTTAGGCACCACCGGGGGGGGGTAGGGTTAGGCACCACCAGGGGGGTCTTAGGGTTAGGCACCACCAGGGTGTCTTAAGGTTAGGCACCACCAGGGGGGTGGTTAGGGTTAGGCACCACCAGGGGGGGTCTTAAAGTTAGGCACCACCAGGGGGGGTGGTTAGGGTTAGGCACCACCGGGGGAGGGGGGTCTAAGGGTTAGGGATAGGTATAGTTACAGTACAATATACACCACCAGGGGGGTGGTTAGGGTTAGGCACCACCAGGGGGGTCTAGGGGTTAGGGATAGGTACAGGGAGGGTTCTGTGTGAGAGTAGGGATAGGTATACTTACAGTACTATATTTGTAATATATACAATTTATTAAATTATGTATATTTACACAAGGGGAGGTCTAGGGGTTAGGGATAGGGAGAGCCTACAGTTAGGTATAATTGCAGTAAAATATCTGTAAAATTTACCATTGTATTACTATGCTTAATACAAGTGTAAATATTGTTTTTTGTTATAGACGCTATTTTGCTGTTTCATTTCCGTTTATTCAACCGATTTAGCATTATATTTTCGTTTATAAGCTATAAACGAAAAATATTGTTTTACATTACAACAACAACAACAAATAACATTTGTAAAGTGCTTTTCTCCCGTGGGACTCAAAGCGCATAAGCATGGCTCAGACCATTGTGGTACAGAGGAAGAAGTTTATAAGTCCGGAAATGCCAGGCTAAACAGGTGGCTTTTCAGTCTGGATTTGAATAACTCCAGGGATGGTGCTGTTTTTACTGGGTGTGGCAGGGAGTTCCAAAGAGTAGGGGCAGCATGACAGAAGGCTCTATCTCCAGATTTTTTGAGGTGCACTCTGGGAGTGACCAAGTTTATAGAACTTGCTGATCTGAGGTTGTGAGAGGTGTGGTGCAGCTTCAGCAAGTCCTTAATGTATCCAGGGCCCAGATTGTGCAGGGATTTGAATGTCAGCAGTCCAATCTTGAAGAGTATTCTCCATTCTACTGGTAGCCAGTGCAGTGAGCGAAGGATCGGTGTAATGTGACAGTGGCGAGGCTGGTTTGTTAGCAATCTGGCAGCAGCATTATGCACATTACAACTTATAATTTCGGCTATATCCCGCACCCTTTTTTCCAGGTGCCTTTTTTTGATACACGTGTTCCCCAATCCTACTTGATAAGGACCTCTTGGTGCAGCCTATATATCTCTTATTACATGGACAGATTAGGCAATAAATCACCCCTTTCGTGTCACGTGTAATTAATTCTCTTATTTTGTATTTATCCTTCCCACTCTCCACATTGGTGATCTTACCAGTTGATACATCTCCCACACCTTACAAATCCACCTCCCCCCTTTCCTGTAAATCCATGGACATAGTCACCAGCTGCCATTGCATCCCTCAGGCCTATATTACTGGACTTCCTGTAAGTAATGGAGGGATTTGCGGGTAAGATCCCATCAAGGATCTTATCTTCTCTTAAGATTGGCCAATACTTTGTAATAATATTTCGTACCACTTTGCTTTGTGGGCCATACCTTCAAGTTAATCTCAAGGAGTGACCCTGTTGGTTCTCACCAGTTCTTTTTACTAATACATCTCTTCTACTTATTCCCTCTACCTCCCTCTTAGCTTTCTCTATTAAATTCTTCTTATACCCCTTTTCCCCAAATTTTGCTGATAAAATTTCTACTTCCATCTTATATTCCATATCTTCAGTGCAATTTCTTTTCAGGCGAATGAATTGGCCTTTTGGAATATTATTCAGCCATGAGGGGAGATGGCAGATAGTGGCTAAAATATAACTGTTCACGTCTGTCGATTTTACATACGTGCATGTTTTCGAACTATTGTTCTCAACATAGATATTTAAGTCCAGAAAGCAAATCTTCTGACTACTGAACTGTGACGTGAATTTAAAATTAACTGTATTGCAATTCAATTTGGTCACAAACTCCTTTAAGTAGTCTTCGGTACCCCTCCAGACGAGCAGGACTTCATCAATGGATCTGTGTTTTTTTCCGCGGTTTTTTCTTACTCTTGCATAGACAAAAGAACAGGGGCGTATCTGGGAAATACAGAGCCTATGGCAAACACTGAAATTGCGACCCCCCTCCTTCCTTGATTAGAGCCCTTTTCCCCTCTAAAAACCACATCCTTTCTTGTGTACATGTGTTGCCTGTGTTTCTTAGTTTTGGATATTGCTAAAGTTTTGGGGGAGATATATCTTCTTCTTCCATCTCTGTCCTCTTTTCGAACACTAAGCCTAGTGAGCCCTACATACATAAATTAAGTAACCATGTTCTCCAGATAACAGAAACAATTTGATCTGAGGTATAAGTGACAGGGAAGGCACGGGGGCAGGCATGGCGGTGCAGCACAGAAGCAGGCATGGCGCCGATAGTGCTGTGGTGCCCATGGCAAAAGCTATGCCTGCACCCCTCTAGATACGCCTCTACAAAAGAAGGCTTTTTGTGGCAGGTGACACCTTGTTTGGCTAATTAAACAATTACAGATGTAAACTTGTAGGGACAGTTAGCTCTCTTCTTCAGGCAAGTTTACCATTACTTCAAGAGGAGAATAAACATGCCTCAAAGTTTGTATTCCTCAATATTTAGTTAACCAATTAAAGGTATCACTTACTTCAACTGTACATTTTTTTTTTTCTTTCATTACCTGTATTGAAAAGGGTTCCACATAACAATTACTACAAGCTATTGATGAGTGCAGTATTCCACTAACATTTTAGTTATCTCTCCCAGGTAGGAGAAGTTGGTATTAGCTCAAAGTTTCTAGCAGCTGATTTTGTTAACTGGCAGCTTTAGTGATTTGCTTGCCCCATCTTCCCATTCCTGGGTGAAGCTAATTATTGGGTTACAATTTTGTTTTCTTTCTGATCACTAGGATTATTTTGGGCTGATAATACTGTACATTGTGATTGTTTTTATTAAAATGGTTATAATCATACAAATAGTGATATGGTCAATAATGGTGTGACCATTATTGCAATGTCTTTAGGCGAGTGGGAATAAACGTTTTATACATACCTGGGGCTTCCTCCTGCCCCCTCCACGCAGGTCACTCGCATGCTGGCATCTAAATCCTCCTAGATGCTCCAGAAGCAGCCCCATTCTCTGCAGCCAGTCGGGCATACTGCACATGCATGCACCTTCCCCAGCGCGTTCCCGTCATGCAGGCACAGAACGCTCTCAGCCCCGAGAGCGAGACGGGGGAGCGCGCGTGGCTGCTCTGCGTCTGCGACAACTGGCCCTGGCTTTGTATTACTTCATATGCCAGTCTCTTCTGCTTTGACATCTTGAGAAGGTGTGTACTGGTATCTTTTTGCAAGAAAATCCAGAAATGCAAGAACTGTTAGTGTTACCAATATGTTCTTCATTTCCCCTCCCCCTTATATTTCACTTGATGCTCTCTTATCCAGCCATAATTTATCTAGTGCTCTCTTACCCACTATATTTCATCTGGTGCTCTCTTGTCAGGAGCAGGGTTGCTCATCATGAGCTTGTGATCACGAACTGATTTTAGCAATCAAGGGATCAAAATTAGCATCTGTGGTCGGCTGCGATCACAGATTCTGGTTTCGAATGCACCTGTGATTGCATTCGAAACCGACTCGTGATCACAGGTTCTGGCCGAGATCACGAGCCGGAATCCAGTAACCAGGAAAATTACGTTGTTGGGCCAATCAGCAGGCCCCCAGCCGAGCCCTAGCAACCAATCAGAGGAGGGTAGCCTCTGCCCTCCCCTCCTCTATATAAGGTGGCGGCCATTTTGGGATCTCGTTCTTGTTTTTGACTCTGTGGTACTGAGAGCAATCTCTGTGTTATTTTCCGTCTGAGCAAGTGCTTCTACTGTTAAAAACAGTGTGTTTTCACTATTTTACATCTGTACAACACATTTATCAGGTTAGGATTGCCACAAAAGTTGCACTAATGTATCCAAGTGATAAAAAAGCATATAGCATATCACAACGGTGTTCCCTCCCCTCTGGTGTATCTAGGCAGGTTGCAGCATCCCATTAGTTCTGCCTAACGCTTACCCTGGTCTCCGCTATCCTTGTCAGTGATTTGATCATGACCAGAAAGATCTTTATTGGTTGGTCAGGTGCCTGGGGTTCTTTTGCTCCAATAGGTCAGCTGCACATCGGACCCTCCTAATATGTAAATTCAATGATGATCCTGTCCTATGGAAGAATGGCTATGGAGCTGGGCTCCTCCCCCGGTACAATATAATGCAGCCCCCTCCCAATATTCACCTTCTATTTGAAAGTCTACAGGGAGGGAGCAGCACAGTTTGATTGATGTAGTAATACAGTGTCAGATAAGCCTAGTGACATTTGCACTCCTAACCTCTATATAAGTATAGCAATTTGTTTACACTTTACAGCATAACCAAGACTTCTATTAGTCATAAATACAGGCTTGAAGTTGGTAGACATAATAAAACATAATTATGCATACCGGAGTAAATCTATATGGGCGACCACAGCATATGTAAATGAGAACAGCACTTAAAACTCTGTCTGATATTGCATTTATACCCAGGATATCTCCAGGGGGGTAATGTTGAATGCCTATTTTGCTAACAACAATAAACCACAAAAACAGGCATAACAGTATAAAAAAAAACACAATTTAAAAGAAGGTTAAAAAATGTTAGACCTATAGGGCTGTTCCCTTACTGCTGAAACATACCAGACATACTTGGTTTAGCTGAACATACTCTTCAGCTAAACCAACGGGGTTTCCAGTGCATCTTAAAGCCAGTGTTGCAGGGGGGGGGGGGGTACATGCAGGGGCGTTTCTAGCCATTTTATTGCTCCAGGCAAGAAAACCTGTGGCGCCCCAAGGGCACCCCCACCCCACATAGCACCAGTCCTTATTCCCACACACAGCTGCCTACGGTGTCTCTGGAGCTCTGAGAGTGACACACAACAAACAAGCGTTTTGGGGCCAGGGGGGCACGTCAAGGAAGCATAGTCTCCTGTCTGAAGCCAGCGGTGGCGCCCGAATGCCTGGTGCATTGCACGCACGTCATACCTCCCAACTTTTGGAGCCTGGAAAGAGGGACACTAAGACATGCCCCTGCCACACTTTTAGACACGCCCCATTCTTACATGCTGCGTATGCCTTCCTCCCATTCCTATACAGTTTCCTGGCGTCAAGGTATGCAATCATACCTCTCTTGAAGGAAGAACCAATATTATTGGGAAAAAATGTATTCATTTAAGCACTAAAAGGGACAACCAGTTTCAGGGGTGATGGCCCGCTTATTCAGGTCAATACTTTGCCTGTATCAGGAGCTATATCAACGTAAGTGCCTCTCTAGCCACAACCAACAATACTGCACCATTGGGCTCCTGGGTTTTCTCATTTTCCAGATTCTCTGAGGTTGCTGCTAACCGCCAAGAACAGCCCCCTTAGTCTGTTTGCTGTACGTAGTACTTGTTATACCAGAAGTAATCATTTTTAATCTTTCCGTTCCCACTCAAAAAGGCTGTTGTGACACCACTACTTAAGAAAACATCTCTAGATCCCACTACACTTGCCAACTGCTGCCTTGTGTCACTTCACCCATTCATATCCAAATTACTTGAACAACATATACATGCTTAATTAAGCCATTATTTATCCGCTTACTCCCTGCTTTATTAGTTCCAATCAGGCTTTCGCTCTAACCACTCAACAGAAACAGTTCTTACTAAAGTGGCCAATGATCTTCTTACAGCTAATTCCAAAGGTCATTATACTCATCCTTCTTAATCTGTCATCAGTATTTGATACTGTTAACAAATTACTCCTACAGATACTCTTATCTGTAGGCATAAAGGGCCTCACTCTCTCCTGGATATCTTCCTATCTATTTGTAAGGTCTTTCACAGTCTCTTACTAAGATCAGATCTCTTCTCCACATCCTTTGTGGGGGTACCTCAAGGCTCTGTCCTTGACACCCTCCTCTTTTCCATCTACGTGCATGGTCTTGGCAACTTTAACTAAAATTAACCAATTTGGGTTTCACTACCACGTATATGCAGATGATACACAACTGTGCCTCAACTCCCCCCCACACTTGTTCCTGACTGCTTGTCTGTATCCTCTTTCATTACCTCTCACGTAAAACAGATCTTCAAGTAGCCCATTTCATGTAACCAAAATTGGAAAATGAGGTGGTAAAAATATAAAGTGCATGGTAACCAATGCTAGGAACCTTACAAATAAAATGGACAAATTAGAGTTTATTCTGATTGACAAAGGCTATGACATTGTGGGAATTACAGAGACATGGATGGATGGATGAAAGCCATGACTGGATAGCGAATTTAGAGGGATACAATGTGTTTAGGAAGGACAGAGCAGGGAGAAAAGGTGGAGGTGTTTGTCTCTTTGTTAAGAACTCTTTTACAGCTGCCATGAACAATGAGATGGATGAAGATTGTGAAGATGTGGAATCCGTTTGGGTAAATATTCATGGTGGAAATAACTGTTGCCATTTGCTTATTGGGGTGTGCTACAGGCCACCACTATTCATGAAGCTGCAGAACTGCAATTGCTACAGCAGATTGAAAAAGCTGCAAATAAAAGTGAGGTCATAGTTATGGGTGACTTCAACTTTCTAGACATTGACTGGAGTATTTAGGCTACCCAGGGGCGTCGCTAGCCCTATTTTGGGGGGGCACGTGCCCCCAATCTGTCCTGGGGTGCCACGAATCTCCGCCCGGCTGCCCCCTCTGGCAGCGGCTCCCTCCAGCCGCCGCCGCCGCGTCACTCAGACCTCAGGATCAGGCGGCGAGCCGGCGACCAATCGTGCGGGCGCTAGGACCCAGCGCCCGCACTGATATGCGGAAGTGACATCACTTCCGCATATCGAGCGGGTGCGTTTGGCGCCCGCTCTTACTGGTCGGGTCGCCGCTGATCCTGAGGTCTGCTACGAGGTAAGGGGGTGGGGGGGAGCGGCGGCGGTGGCTGGAGGGGGGGCCTCCCTGGCACTCACTCCCTAAAGGGGCTCCCTGGCACTCACTCACTCCCTAAAGGGGCTCCCCCTGGCACTCACTCACTCCCTAAAGGGGC
This sequence comes from Hyperolius riggenbachi, assembly GCF_040937935.1. Lineage (NCBI taxonomy): Eukaryota > Metazoa > Chordata > Amphibia > Anura > Hyperoliidae > Hyperolius > Hyperolius riggenbachi. Next base: position 402,557,290 of record NC_090647.1, on the reverse strand, counting down.
TCCCTGGCACTCACTCACGCCCTAAAGGGGCTCCCTGGCACTCACTCCCTAAAGGGGTTCCCTGGCACTCACTCCCTAAAGGGGCTCCCTGGCACTCACTCCCTCCCTAAAGGGGCTCCCTGGCACTCACTCCCTAAAGGGGCTCCCTGGCACTCACTCGCTCCCTAAAGGGGCTCCCTGTCACTCACTCGCTCCCTAAAGGGGCTCCCTGGCGCTCACTCGCTCCCTAAAGGGGCTCCCTGGCGCTCACTCGCTCCCTAAAGGGGCTCCCTGGCGCTCACTCGCTCCCTAAAGGGGCTCCCTGGCGCTCACTCGCTCCCTAAAGGGGCTCCCTGGCGCTCACTCGCTCCCTAAAGGGGCTCCCTGGCGCTCACTCGCTCCCTAAAGGGGCTCCCTGTCACTCACTCGCTCCCTAAAGGGGCTCCCTGTCACTCACTCACTCCCTAAAGGGGCTCCCTGGCGCTCACTCGCTCCCTAAAGGGGCTCCCTGGCGCTCACTCGCTCCCTAAAGGGGCTCCCTGGCGCTCACTCGCTCCCTAAAGGGGCTCCCTGGCGCTCACTCGCTCCCTAAAGGGGCTCCCTGGCACTCACTCGCTCCCTAAAGGGGCTCCCTGACACTCACTCGCTCCCTAAAGGGGCTCCCTGTCACTCACTCGCTCCCTAAAGGGGCTCCCTGTCACCCACTCGCTCCCTAAAGGGGCTCCCTGTCACTCACTCCCTAAAGGGGCTCCCTGTCACTCACTCACTCCCTAAAGGGGCTCCCTGTCACTCACTCACTCCCTAAAGGGGCTCCCTGTCACTCACTCACTCCCTAAAGGGGCTCCCTGTCACTCACTCACTCCCTAAAGGTGCTCCCTGTCACTCACTCACTCCCTAAAGGGGCTCCCTGGCACTCACTCACTCCCTAAAGGGCCTCCCTGTCACTCACTCACTCCCTAAAGGGGCTCCCTGGCACTCACTCACTCCCTAAAGGGCCTCCCTGTCACTCACTCACTCACTCACTCCCTAAAGGGCCTCCCTGTCACTCTCTCCCTAAAGGGCCTCCCTGTCACTCACTCACTCCCTAAAGGGGCTCCCTGGCACTCACTCCCTAAAGGGGCTCCCTGGCACTCACTCCCTAAAGGGGCTCCCTGGCACTCACTCCCTAAAGGGGCTCCCTGGCACTCACTCCCTAAAGGGCCTCCCTGGCACTCACTCCCTAAAGGGCCTCCCTGTCACTAACTCACTCACTCCCTAAAGGGGCTCCCTGGCACTCACTCACTGCCTAAAGGGGCTCCCTGTCACTCACTCACTGCCTAAAGGGCTCCCTGTCACTCACTCACTGCCTGAAGGGGCTCCCTGGCACTCACTCACTGCCTGAAGGGGCTCCCTGGCACTCACTCACTGCCTGAAGGGGCTCCCTGGCAATCACTCACTACCTAAAGGGCTCCCTGTCACTCACTCACTGCCTGAAGGGGCTCCCTGGCACGCACTCACTGCCTGAAGGGGCTCCCTGGCACGCACTCACTGCCTGAAGGAGCTCCCTGGCACTCACTCACTGCCTGAAGGGGCTCCCTGGCACTCACTTACTGCCTAAAGGGGCTCCCTGGCACACACTCACTGCCTGAAGGGGCTCCCTGGCACTCACTCACTGCCTGAAGGGGCTCCCTGGCACTCACTCACTACATAAAGGGGCTCCCTGGCGCTCACTCGCTCCCTAAAGGGGCTCCCTGGCACTCACTCACTCCCTAAAGGGGCTCCCTGGCACTCACTCGCTCTCTAAAGGGGCTCCCTGTTTCTCACTCGCTCCCTAAAGGGGCTCCCTGTCACTCACTCGCTCCCTAAAGGGGCTCCCTGTCACTCACTCACTCCCTAAAGGGCTCCCTGTCACTCACTCACTCCCTAAAGGGGCTCCCTGTCACTCACTCACTCCCTAAAGGGGCTCCCTGTCACTCACTCCCTAAAGGGGCTCCCTGTCACTCACTCCCTAAAGGGGCTCCCTGGCACTCACTCACTCCCTAAAGGTGCTCCCTGTCACTCACTCCCTAAAGGGGCTCCCTGGCACTCACTCACTCCCTAAAGGTGCTCCCTGTCACTCACTCACTCCCTAAAGGGGCTCCCTGGCACTCACTCACTCCCTAAAGGGCCTCCCTGTCACTCACTCACTCACTCCCTAAAGGGCCTCCCTGTCACTCACTCACTCCCTAAAGGGCCTCCCTGGCACTCACTCCCTAAAGGGGCTCCCTGGCACTCACTCCCTAAAGGGGCTCCCTGGCACTCACTCACTCCTTAAAGGGCCTCCCTGTCACTCACTCACTCACTGCCTAAAGGGGCTCCCTGTCACTCACTCACTGCCTAAAGGGCTCCCTGTCACTCACTCACTGCCTGAAGGGGCTCCCTGTCACTCACTCACTGCCTGAAGGGGCTCCCTGGCACGCACTCACTGCCTGAAGGGGCTCCCTGGCACGCACTCACTGCCTGAAGGGGCTCCCTGGCACTCACTCACTGCCTGAAGGGGCTCCCTGGCACTCACTCACTGCCTGAAGGGGCTCCCTGGCACTCACTCACTGCCTGAAGGGGCTCCCTGGCACTCACTCACTACATAAAGGGGCTCCCTGGCACTCACTCACTACCTAAAGGGGCTCCCTGTCACTCACTATCGGGGTCCCTGTCACTCACTACCTAACTGGAGGCACCTGTCACTCACTAGCTAACCTGGGGGTCCCTGTCACTTACTACCTAACTTGGGGGGCTACCATATTAAGGGGGCATTCTGCCTATTTATTATTATTATTATTATTATTATTGATTTATAAAGCGCCAACATATTCCGTGGCGCTGTACAAAGTAAGAAACAAACATGGGGTACATAATAATACAGACAATGGTGTACACCAATATACAAGATACATAATTAGTGACAAAATACTAAGAATGATACAAAATACAAATTATAGAATTGGTAATGACAGTGATAAAATTAACATGATGAATAAAATGTATAATGGTTACCAAGACACAAAAGGGGGAGAGAGCCCTGCCCTTGCGAGCTTACAATCTAAAGGGAATGGAGGGGGGGGGGGACAGGAGGAGGGGTAGTATGCAGCAAATATATAGAGGCTTTGTGTTTTAGGATACCTAGTAGGAGTGCAATTTGGTCTTAGTACAAAGGGAAGTGGCCTAAGGTAGAGCATATGCTTGTCAGAACAAGTGTGTTTTTAGAGAGCGTTTAAAGGTAACAAAGGTTGGCGAGTGACGGATGTGTTGTGGGAGGGCATTCCAGAGGAGGGGTGAAGCGCGTGCGAAGTCTTGTAAACGTGAATGTGAGGAGTTGATTCTAGAGGAGGACAACAGAAGATCATGTGCCGATCTGAGATTGCGATTGGGTTTGTATCTGGAGATTGAGGATATGTACCGGGGAGAGAGATCGTGGAGAGCTTTGTAGGTTAGGGTTAGGAGTTTGAACTGAATCCTCTGGTTAATTGGCAGCCAGTGAAGAGCTTGGCAAAGAGGGTCAGCAGAGGAAGATCGAGAAGAGAGATGAATGAGACGAGCAGCTGAGTTCAGTACTGACTGGAGCGGGGCCAGTTTGTTAGACGGTAGTCCACAAAGTAGTACGTTGCAGTAGTCCAGACGAGAAATTATGAGAGCATGTACTAACATTTTAGTTGTGTCTTGAGTGAGAAAGGGACGGATGCGAGATATGTTTTTGAGTTGGAGATGGCAGGAGCTGGTTATGGAGTGAACATAAGGAATAAAAGAGAGAGATGAGTCGAATATCACCCCCAAGCACCGAGCTTTGGGAACTGAAGTTATGGGAGTGTTATTAACATTTATTGTTACTTCAGGCAGGGATGTGGACAGAGACGGTGGAAAAATTATTAGTTCAGTTTTACTCATATTAAGTTTTAGGAAGCGAGAGGACATGAAGGAGGATATAGCAGACAAGCAGTCAGGAACACGTTTAAGGAGGGAGTTAAGGTCTGGGGCAGAGAGGTACAGTTGTGTATCGTCTGCATAGAGGTGGTATTGAAACCCGAATGAGTTGATTAAATCACCAAGACCATGCATGTAGATGGAAAAGAGGAGGGGACCAAGGACAGAGCCTTGGGGAACTCCGACAGACAAATCATGAGGAGAAGAGATCTGATCTGAGTAGGAGACTGTGAAGGACCTTCCAGAGAGCTAGGACCTTCCAGAGAGGCAGAGAGGCATTTATGTGAAATGCTGTCTATTTATGTGCCTCATGACTGCTGAATTTGTCTTGTTGGGAGCCTTATGATTTGTTGGGGGCCTCAAGATTGCTGAATTTGTCTTGTTGGGGGCCTCATGATTTGTTGGGGGCCTCATGATTGCTGAATTTGTCTTGTTGGGGGCCCTTATGATTTGTTGGGGGCCTCTTGATTGCTGAATTTGTCTTGTTGGGGGTCACATGATTGCTAACTGCGAGACTATGGGAAAAGCTGAATCCTTATCATATGAGACAATAGCATTAAACCTACTTTTTTAGCTTTTTAAAACAGAAAATAAAACTGGGAGGTTCTAAAAAATTTAATACATTTTTCAAGAGTAGGATGGATGAAATTGTTTATCTTCACAGTTTATTTTCAACTTGGATTTTCCATAATGTTCATGTATGAGTTAAAACGTTTGTACAGTATTTAGTTTAAATTGCGGTTGCCACTTTGCGATAGATAAGTGACTTTTGGATTGCAGTTTGGGCACTCGGCCTCCAAAAGGTTCGCCACCACTGTCATAATCTAATGTCCCACCATTGCTAGGTTCATGTAAATTTGTCTCCACCCGGCCGTTACCACACCTATATTCTGGTCCATGGCCCACCCATTTTTTGGTGCGGCACGATAAGCACGCCGCACAACGTGATCCTCATATTTTTGGCACGCTAGCTGCAGTGTGCTGAATTCTGCTGCCTACAGTATGTACAGTATACGCTGTTCTCTAGTGCCTGCACTGTGTGCTGATTTACCTCCTGTGTGTACAGTGTAAGGTGTTACTCTGTGCCTTTACTGACTGTAAACCAGCTATATTGTATGCTGATCCCTGCTACTTTCAGTATGTACAGTATTAGCTGTAAAGCCTGGTACACACATACAATTTTGATTAGCCAATTTTAGCTCTGTTCATAAAATTCATTGTCTGTTGGCCTACTTACTGCACGGGGGTGGTAAAATTGGGGGGGGGTCAGTGATTGACCAATCAAAATTGTATGTGCGTATACATCTTTGATCTATGCCTATACTGATTGTAAATTATCCAAATAAAGGACAGGGGGCTCCATTCAATATTTCGATGGGCAGGCCCGTTATCTGTAGCTTACACCGCTGCTAAGTTCATGTACATTTGGCCCCACCCCATGGCCACACCCACTCACTGCATGGCCACGCCCATTTTTTGCCGCTGCGCGCGCCGCATATACCTCCCCGCCTGGTGCCCACAGGTGCCCCCGATCTCCAAGGACCCTAGAAACGCCCCTGAGGCTACCCATTCTGGTAAATTTTCTGGCAACACTACAGGACAGTTACCTGACTCAAATGGTAACTGAACCAACTAGGTGGAATGCGTTACTGGATTTGATCATTTCAAATAGACCAGATAATGTATCAAATGTGCAGGTTCAAGAACATTTTGGAAATAGTGATCACAACATGATAACGTTTGATCTAGTGACTGATAAGTCGTGGAGCATCGGGACAACTAAAACTATGAATTAAAAAAAACAAAACTTCAATCAACTCAGGCAGGCACTAAGTTTGGTGAACTGGGATTATGTACTACAAGGGAAGGACACTGAAGGGAAATGGCAAACTTTTAAAATCATTCTCAATCAATATTGTAGTAAATATATCCTATATGGAAACAAAACGTCTAGGAATAAAAAAAAAGGCCTCTATGAATGAATAGAAAGGTTAGAGATAGAATGAAGTGGAAAAAGAATGCCTATAAGGTCCTAAAACAGAAGGGGACTGAGGCTGCTTTAAGCAATTACAGGGGGGGGGGGGGGGGAGGGGGCGTGGCCAGCCATGGAGCTGTTAAGACACATGGATCTCCAGCTCTCCCTTACCCGTGGCAACTTTGCCGATATCCTTGCTCTCAGGCAGAGTCCCACAGTCACCTACTATTAACCAGGGGAGAAACCGAGGGAGCTCGGTAGTTTCTGAGTGTGAAGTTTTAAGTGACAACGCAATGGAAGAAGAAATGCTGCCTGCAGATGAGCCATCAAGAGCAGAAATCATGGAGGCCATACAATTTCTGCATACCTCTTTAACCACAAGGCTGGATTCTATACAGGCTGATATCTCCTTCGTTAAACATGATTTATCAAAAGTCAAAGATCTCACTAAGGAGTTGGAACACAGAATCAGTGATTTGGAAGACTCTCTCGCCCCTATGCAACAAAATCTTCAGAAAGTGACTAGTACTTCTTCTGCTCACTCTGTCAAACTTGATAACCTAGAGAATAGGGCCCGCAGATGTAACCTTAGGCTAGTAGGTGTTCCCGAAAAGGCAGAAGGCAGTGGCGGACATACGGCCGTGCAGGCCGTGCCGCCGCACGAGGGCCCCTGAAGTTCCGTTTTCTTCAGGGGCCCATTAAGTATTTTTTTTTTAATATATATATTTTTTTATTATTTTTTTCCCCCGGGGGGCCCCGACTCCTATCCTCCCTCCCTCCCTCACCTCGGGGGCCCCCCTCCCGGTATGCGCGGCGGGAGAGCGGCAAATCCGGGTCTCCAGGCATGCGCTAGAGGGCTCAGCCGCTTGGTCTCCAATATGTCGACAGAGTTGGAGACATATTGGAGACCAAGCGGCGGAGCCCTCTAGCGTCTGCCTGGAGAGCCGAAGACTTCCTGTATTTGCCGCTCGCTCTCCCGCCACGCATATCGGGAGGGGGGCCCTCCGAGGTGAGGAAGGGAGGGAGGGAGGGAGGATGGGAGTCGGGCCCCCCACCCGGATAGCTACTAAAAGGGCTACCTGCCTACCCACCCGGCTACCTAACCACCTACCCACCCGGCTACCTACCCACCCACCAGGCTTCCTACCTACCTACCTACCCACCCGACTACCTTCCCACCCACCCACCAGGCTTCCTACCTAACCACCCACCCGGCTACCTACCCACCCACCAGGCTACCTACCCACCCGGCTACCTAACCACCTACCCACCCGGCTACCTACCCACCCACCAGGCTACCTACCCACCCGGCTACCTACCTACCTACCCATCCTGGTACCTACCCACCAACCAGGCTTCCTACCTACCTACCCACCCGGCTACCTAACCACCTACCCACCCGGCTACCTACCCACCCACCAGGCTTCCTACCTACCCACCCGACTACCTAACCACCCACCAGGCTTCCTACCTACCTACCCACCCGGCTACCTACCCACCCACCAGGCTTCCTACCTACCTACCCGGCTACCTACCCACCCACCAGGCTTGCTTCCTACCTACCCACCCGGCTACCTACTTAACCACCCACCCGGCTACCTACCTACCCACCCGGCTACCTACCTAACCACCCACCCGGCTACCTACCGGGCTAGTTACCTACCCACCCACCCGGCTACCCACCCACCAGGCTACCTACCTAACCACCCACCCGGCTACCTACCGGGCTAGTTACCAACCCACCCACCAGGCTACCTACCTACCTACCCACCCACCCACCAGGCTACCTACCTACCCACCCACCAGGCTACCTACCTACCTACCGGGCTAGTTACCAACCCACCCACCAGGCTACCTACCCACCAGGCTACCTACCCACCCACCAGGCTACCAACCCACTCACCTACCCACTCACCCACCCACCAGGCTACCTATCCACCCAACCACCCATGGGAGCTGCGCGCCGGATGGAGGCTGGGACAGGAGGTCTGCTGCTGCAGGTGAGTAAATGTTTTTGTTTTTTTATTTATATTAGCAGGTGTATGTTCTGGGCAGGTCTGCCACATGATTGCATGTATTTTCTGCGCAAATCTGCCGACATGATTGCATGTATTTTCTGGGCATATCTGCCGACATGATTGCACGTATTTTCTGGGCATATCTGCCGACTTGATTGCACGTATTTTCTGGGCATATCTGCCGACTTGATTGCACGTATTTTCTGGGCATATCTGCCGACATGATTGCACGTATTTTCTGGGCATATCTGCCGACATGATTGCACGTATTTTCTGGGCATATCTGCCAACATGATTGCACGTATTTTCTGGGCATATCTGCCGACTTGATTGCACGTATTTTCTGGGCATATCTGCCGACTTGATTGCACGTATTTTCTGGGCATATCTGCCGACTTGATTGCACGTATTTTCTGGGCATATCTGCCGACTTGATTGCACGTATTTTCTGGGCATATCTGCCGAATTGATTGCACGTATTTTTTGGGCATATCTGCCGAAATGATTGCACGTATTTTCTAGGCATATCTGCCGAAATGATTGCACATATTTTCTGGGCATATCTGCCGACATGATTGCACGTATTTTCTGGGCATATCTGCCGACATGATGTGTATTTTCTTGAGAAAACCTGCACAATTATGTGAATTTTCTGGGGAAAGGGTCACCAATACTTGGGCGTTGCACTTTTCAAGGGAACCTGAGGTGAGAATAATCTTGAGGCTGCCATATTTCTCTCCTTTTAAGCAATACCAGTTGCCTGGCTGCCGTGCTGGTCCTCGGCCTCTTATTCTTTCAACCATAGACCCTGAACAAGCATGCAGCAGGTCAGGGGTTTCTGACAATATTGTCAGAACTGAGAAGATTAGCTGCATGCTTGTTGCTGGTGTAATTCAGTTTATTACTGCAGCCAAATAGATCAGCAGGGCCGCCAGGCAACTAGTATTGTTTAAAAGGAAATAAACCCTCACCCCGGGTTCCCTTTAAGTTAGTTAGCTCTGCCCTCATCCGATCTTTGCCCCGCCCATTTTTTTGCCGCGCCGCTACGCACCGCAGGTTCTATCCACACCTATTTTTGCAGGTTGTAGCCACGCCCATATTTTGCCGCGGCGCGCTGAGCGCGCCGCAGGTCATAGGGAGGCCCACAATTACAATTTTGCACAGGGGCCCACTGCTGGCTGCATCCGCCACTGGCAGAAGGCCCTCAGCCTGAACATTTTTTCGAGAACTGGTTTAAAGAGGCCCTCCATCACCTAACTGTCTCTCATGCCTATGCCATAGAAAGGGCGCACAGAGTGCCCGGAGGCCCTCCTAAACCTGGGGCCGCTCCTTGCCCCATTGTAATGAAGTTCATTAACTACAGGGACAAAGTCGCCATTCTGCAGGAAGCCGGGAATCATCCTGATCTTTCAATTGACGGGGTCAAAATCTCAATATCAAGACTTCTCGCTAGAAATTCAGAAGAAAAGGGCCACCTTTTTCCATGTCAAAAAGCGTTTACGAGATAACCAACTACAATATGACATGTTTCCTGTAAAACTGAAAGTCATGAAGGAAAAAAAGGCTCACTTCTTTTTTACGGCAGAAGTAGTATCTCAATGGTTAGATGATCAAGGTTTACCCATATGAGGAGGGTGATTATGTCTGCTCGTTATGTTGCATCGTCTACAGTTATGGCTTCTTATTTGCATGTTACTTACTATGTCATACCTTTGGAAATGTTTTCCCCAGTACATTGTGACTTTAATTGACTTTCAAAATTCTGTTCCTAAAATCTTGTCCACACAACTATACACTTAGAAAATCACATTCTAACTTTCCTTGCTGCTACGCGGTCTCTGAGGGAAAATAATTCTCATTTGTCTGTTTGTACAATATACTTATCAAGTTGTCATTTATTTCTGTTGTTGCCTATATATATAATGGTGTAATGCTTTATCATACCTTGTATGGTCAGTCTCATGATATCAACGGCCTAGGCCATATCAGGTATGCTTTTTCTAAACCATATCGCTAACTCTGGTCGTAGTAAACTCATTCAAGTGCTGGTCAATATGTATCCTACTTAACACGGGTGGGGATGGCTGGCCACCTTAGTTATCCAAGTTAAGTAAGTTCAGGGAATGAAGCTTCCTGGAGTTAGAATCAGGGAGTGGGGTGGGTTAGGGGGTGTTGGGTTATTTAGATTGGTTGGGGGGGGGGGGTACAATTTGCACATTTGTGCAGTTAATTTTCCAGCTCTTTCGAATAATTGCCCAGACGGTCAAATATGCACCATCTGTTTTGACTACTGAACAATGTTATATAACACAGAGTGGTATTTGACTATTTGAAAAAACTCTCACCCCATATAATTTGCTTACAAGAGACGCACCTTACTGGTGGTAGAGTATTATCTTTGAAGAAACCCTGGATTGCCGGTTACCATGTCTCTCATTTCTCCTCCTTCTCAAGGGGCACGGCAGTTCTAATTAGTAAAAGTTTTTCTGGTTCAGTATGCAGTGTTCAGGAGCATACCGCGGGTAGATTTATAATAATTACAGTCACCATTTAAGGGAGGAAGTTCACTGTGGTATCCCTGTATATTCCCCCTCCCCTTTCTGCCTCAGTCCTAGATGCCCTGACCAATAAAATCCGTGACAATTTGGATAACCCTATTGTGATAGCCGGCGAGTTTAACGCGGTCATTGATCCACAGAAAGATAAGCTGTCTAAAAGCTCACAGCCTTACCCTGCGCTAAATGAGTGCATGTCAAAACTGGATTTAACTGATATTTGGAGATGGCGCTTCCCAGAGAGTTCAGATTTTTCTTGCTACTCTGATCAATTTAAATCTGTCACGGATAAATATGTCTGGGCACCAGGGACATTTTGCTTTTGGTGGAGGAGATAAAATACCTCTCTCATGGTATCTCGGACCACTCTCCAATGGTTTGTGATCTCCGATGCCTTACCCTGGGGCGGGCGAGCTATTGGAGAATTGGTGGTTAGAAGATCAAACAATCTTAAATCCAGCGCTTGGTCATTTTGCCTAATCACTGACATAGAAGCTCTGAATGTCCCTCTCAAAACCGCCTTGCCGGCGTCACAGCATATATTAAAATCAGCTGATCCCGTGTTTTCAACTTAGAAGTGTTCCATTGATTCCTTACATGGATTTAAGATTGTTTGATCTTCTAACCACCAATTCTCCAATAGCTCGCCCGCCCCGGGGTAAGGCATCGGAGATCACAAACCATTGGAGAGTGGTCCGAGATACCATGAGAGAGGTATTTTATCTCCTCCACCAACGGCAAAATGTCCCTGGTGCCCAGACATATCTATCCGTGACAGATTTAAATTGATCAGAGTAGCCATTAAAATCTAAACTCTCTGGGAAGCGCCATCTCCAAATATCAGTTAAATCCAGTTTTGACATGCACTCATTTAGCGCAGGGTAAGGCTGTGAGCTTTTAGACAGCTTATCTTTCTGTGGATCAATGACCGCGTTAAAATTGCTGGCTATCACAATAGGGTTATCCAAATTGTCACGGATTTTATTGGTCAGGGCATCTAGGACTGAGGCAGAAAGGGGAGGGGGAATATACAGGGATACTACAGTGAACTTCCTCCCTTCAATGGTGACCGTAACTATTATAAATCTACCTGCCGTATCCACCTGAACACTGCATACTGAACCAGAAAAACTTTTACTAATTAGAACTGCCGTGCCCCTTGAGAAGGAGGAGAAATGAGACATGGTAACCGGCAATCCAGGGTTTCTTCAAAGATAATACTTCAATAAGTGTAAAGCTAATGAAGCTAAGCGACAGTTGATTCTTGCTCCAGGTCGCGACACATATGAATCGTGGGCTTTGGCCAGGAGGTCATATGAGCTGGGTGTAATGAGACGGGCAAAACGCAGGGAAGTAATATTCAAACAACAACCCTTTGAATTTGGTAATAAATGTAGTAAATTACTCGCGTATATGTTGAAATCGAATGATTCAGTGAATGCTATCCCAAGATTCCTCTTAAACTCTGGTACCTTTTGCACTACCTCGGCTGATATAGCTAATGAATTCTTGGAATTTTATTCAGACCTGTATACTAGTAAAATTGACGTTTGCTCAGCGTCTATTTCTTCGTTCCTAGTTAAAATAAATCTTCCATGCCTAGATGAAAAGGCTAGGGTGGCGTTGGATTTGCCCATTTCAGAATCCGAAATTTCAATGGCCATAGAATCCTTTAAAAAAGGTAAAACAACCTACAAATCGAGGAAGTTGAGACGCCATTCTCACAAGGAGCATCTAGGCCGCGGAGACTATGGTCGACGGCAGGGCGTACTCGTACGAGTCTGCAGCCTTTGCAGCCCTCTACTTCGGACGCCTAGGGAAAGATGAGTATACTCTTACCTGCTCCCTAACTGAGCCTCTACTATTCTGCTTATGTTTTGACTCGGTTCGCTCAAAACTTTTTATGTGAACTTATGGCCATAACCTAGACAAGGTCTATTGGGACCCTAATCCACGTGGTATTTGCATGTCTCAAATGGCCCCACGAACTGATGTACTGGGTCATTCAGCATACCCACTAACATTATTGTGTGAGTTTCGAAATCCAGCCACCCTGGATCTGCAGAACCCTGACAGCCGAAAGTTGGACGATGTCCCTTTAAGGAATTGACGCTCACTATGCAATTTCACTACATCCCAAACTGTACCCCTGAGGCAGCTACAATATTGTTATGCCCGAGGACCGGGGATCTTCAGGTCTCCGCACTTATTGCCTAGGAGGAATGTCCGTCTCAGCGCTCCATCCTGGGCCGATCAGAAGCCGTGCAGGCTGGCGTGCTGATACGATATCTTGAATTACCTTTCATATAGTTAAGATATATATGGCATACTCTGCACGATTATGCAACTTGATCTGAGTCAGGCCTTAATATCTTTTATTGTTTAACATTCTGTGTCAGGAACCGGCCCGCGGCACGCCTGCGTATACGGTTCCCGACTGCGGGTTTGACCTGATCAAGCGGGGAACAGCCTTATTTAAGCTACAAACAAGGCTGGGACCCCTCAAACACTTCCCACTGCCACCACTAGCGTTGCTAGAAACGTCCCCTCAGCTGTCGAGGGCTCAACACGCAAACTGCGTTTTCGTATTTGGGTCAGCTTTGCGCTTAGGCCGAATACGAGAACGCCACGCACCCACACACACAGTACAGTTGTACAGTAACACAGCACAATCAGACACTGACTTGTAATGCAAGTTACACTGTCGTGCAGCAAAACCACTAACAGTCGTTCCGAACGATACTGTTAGCTACTCGCACTGGCGTTTCGTACGTTGGGCCAGCTGCGCGCTTTAGGCCAACGTATGGCAAACGCCCCCACACACACAATGCAATTACAATTTCATATGGTAGTGTTGCTCAAACAAACAACTAGGCACGGACTTATACACAGCTACACTGCAGTCTCCTCTAGGCTATGAGTGTTAGTTTAGTACGGCAGAAGTCAAGCTTATTAAATAATAATTTAATATTCCAGAAAAACATAGAACAATGCAGAACTTAATATATACAAAAGATTACAAAAAACAAAGTAAAAATAGTTACAAGATAAAAGTTACAAAGATACACAAACGGATATTTGCGTAAAAATAAAAATGGGGATTAAAAACGTTACCAACTTGAAGGTCTCAACGTTGTCGGCAGGAGCATGCCGCTTGTTCGACCAGAAGTCGAGATCATCTCTAGCTATGCGCTATCTCCAAGAGAAGATTCTTATTAGGTATCTGCCTCTGCTTTTTATACTCTGAGCTACGCCTGGAGGCTGCAACTTCCTTGGGGGGGGGGGAGGAACTAGGTTTTAATTAAATCTCAGACATATTCCATTTCCAGGTAAAAGTCTATACATCAAAGATTGTGAAGTGAGGCTTTTCACCTCCACCAATAATTTAATTTCCTCACAGTGAAATAGTTTTTCTTCACCAAAAGTTGACATGTGTTAGACTTTTCCTGACTAGGCTTGCTTTGTGTATTGAGACAATGGGCCGTCTCCTGAGTTCAAAAGCCAGGCAGATAATCCCATTAGCAGAAACTCAAAGCACCTCATATGGTCAAGACAATACCCACTTCCTTGCCCCAAGCAATCAATGGCCACAGCTCCCTTCTAGCAGACCTACATGGAACACAGGCAGAAAAATGAAAGAATATGTTCCTGTTATCCTTACATCATAAGCACCCCAATATATTCCTGACACTCTGTGGCGGATATTTTGCTTATGCGTAGATCTCCCATGGTGGACTATACTGGACGCTCGCTCTGGGCGACCGCGGGTCGGAGTTTGGCTCCGGGCTCCGCCATGCTGAAAGTTCCCCCCTCCGTTTTAGGTTGGGGCATACAGCATGGCGGCCCCCGAGAGTCCCCGCTTTCCCTGGGCGGGTGCCCAAGGTCTGCTATCCCCAGCATTATCAAAGCGGACTCTTGGGCTAAAGGTGGGGGAGAACTCAGATGAACATACCTAGTGCAATTGTAAGATAGCCCCGGCAACCACGGTCTAGCAAACTTTGGGTCCTGACGTGCTGGATGTCCCCCCTATGTCGGGGGCGCCCGACATGCGGATACCCAATACTTGATACATCTCTGCAGTTCTCTGCCCCGGATAGTACCTGGAGATATGTTAATTGTCTGACCCCAACACTCTTAGATTTACTGAGGGTTCGCTGTGTAGGGGATGCATTGTTTATTACATAACCATATCTCGATAAGTGGCGTAGGTGGCTGGTCTAGCTCTCCGTTACCTCTTGGGGTCTGCGGCTCGCCCCTCTCCCGCGAGCTGGATTTCTCGTCTCGGGGCGGGAGGGGCGCCCTGGTGGGTCCCCAACCCAGAGCTGCGGTCTAGACATATGAAGGTTTAAATGGTTATTAGAGATGATGTCTTCTTCTTCTTCTCAGACAGTATGTCTAGTCACTAATATATTATGGGCACGCCCAGCTTGCTCAGTGTTATTATGTTGCCTCCCTATCTGTGGAAATGCCTGGACATATTCTGGGTAATTTTCTGCTCCCTGTTTGCACTAAAGTGCATTATGTTATAGTTTTGTTTCTGTTACTTGAGAGCTATTGTCAAACATATCTCCTCACCCCCCTTCCTAATCGGCATCACAAAGGTACTAGAGTGGACACCTCAATCCCTCTCATTGCATTAGCCCCCCTATACCTGGACAATGGTTAAGCTCCTTTCATGCAATGTCAGAGGCTTCAATGCCCCTGCCAAACGCAGCAAGGCACTAATAAATATACTCCAACATCGCCCTGATATTATATGCCTCCAAGAAACGCACTTCTCACAAAACTCAACACCCCGTTATTTTCATAAGCATTACACCACTTTTTATATAGCTAGGGCAGAATCCAAACGTAAAGGGGTCATAACGTTACTAAAAAATAATTTCCCATTTCAGGTTAATGACACATACTCTGATCCAACTGGCCGATTTCATATAATCCAAGGAATAATACACTCCAAACACATACCTCCCAACTATTTGAGATGAGAAAGAGGGACACTTAAGCCACACCCCTAATCACGCCCCTGTCACACCCCTAGTCACGCATACGATAAAGATTTCATAAGAAAAATATGTTGTTTTATAATTCAAACCACACTGGTCTTTTCTATCCTGGTTCATTTTTCTTTATTTTAACATTTTAAAATTAAGCAATATATCAGTTTGAAGGATGGGAATAAAGTTTAGAGTCAAGCAAACACATTTTTTTGTAGAGAAATATATATATTTACATAGAAAGAGGGACAAAGTCCTGAAAGAGGGACAAATGAGGTGGAAAGAGGGACAGAGGGACAGGGCTCCCAAAGAGGGACTGTCCCTCCGAAAGAGGGACAATTGGGAGCTATGCCAAACATACCATACTAGTTAATGGTTACGCCCCGCCAGATCAGGCCCTTACTACTTTCCTGGACATCTGTAATTATCTTCTGACAATCCCAAGTGTTCCCATTATCTGGGCGGGAGATTTTAATCTCACACTCAACGATACTCTTGACAAGTCATATCCATCGCCAGATAGATTATCCAAACGAGATAGAAGTAAACTCCAGAAACTACTCTCAGATTTTGCTCTTACGGACTCTTGGAGAGAACTATATGGCCCTAAAAGAAGCTACACCTTTTATTCTGCCCCACATAACACATACACAAAAATAGACCATATCCTTTTCTCAACTGCCCTTATACCAGCTCTACTATATACAAGACACATCCCTGTTAGCTGGACCGATCACGACATGGTGCTTTCATCATTTGATTGGACCAACCTTCACCCTCCTAGACCCTCATGGAGACTTAACGATACACTGTTAAACAATCCTTCCACAAAGCTTCAAATAGCTGATATGCTACAACAATACTTTGAAAATAATCACAGTGAAGACACTTCCCCTCTAACTAATTGGCTAGCACACAAGGCTGTTCTTAGGGGCAAGATCATACAACTTAAGGCTAAACAAAAGAAAGAAAGATCTAAGAGGCTTTCTGATTTAACATATAGGCTCCATCGACTCACCATCCTGAATCACCAAAACCCCACACGATTTATTGCTAAGCAAATCCAAGATATAAATCTCCAAATCAACTTTATACTAGCCCAGCAGGTTGAGAAAGCAATTGTGTGGACGGGGGCAAAATATTACAAAAAGGCCAATAAACCCGATACATGGCTTGCCCGTAGACTGAGAGCTAAAGAAAAATCTAACTCCGCATTCAGAATACGTCTGGCCTCTGGGGATGTCACTAGTCATCCTGACAAAGTACACCAAGCATTCCTTAACTATTATTCCGAGTTATATAAATCTACCAATAATTCATCAACCCCCACTCTAAATGAATTCCTGAGCCCTCTTAAGCTTCTAAAACTTAATGAGGCCTCCGTCAAAACTCTTAACACAATTATAACTGAAGAAGAAGTTGCCAACTATATTAAAAAAAACTGAAGATAGAAAAGGCTCCAGGACCCGACGGGTTTACAACTCTCTACTATAAAAAATTCCACCATACTCTTGCTCCACATATAACTAAATGCTTTAACTACATTCTTAAGAACCACTGCCCCCCTCACGAGTTCATGGAATCCCATATCACACTTATACCCAAACCTGCTAGGGATCACACTAATGTCAAGAATTTTCGTCCTATCTCCCTATTAAATTTTGATTATAAGCTCCTCACAGCTATTTTGGTAGCCAGACTCAACAAATTTCTGCCTTCCCTAATCTCTAACGATCAAGTGGGCTTCATCCCCCACCGGCAAGCCTCCGACAATATCAGACGAAACGTGCTATTAATAAATCATGCTAACACCAAAACCCCTCTAACCATACTCACAATAGACATAGAGAAAGCATTTGATACACTAGAATGGCCCTTTATGTTCAAAATTATTAAAAATGCAGGTATTACAGGCCCTTTCCTCAATATTATTAAAAATCTCTACTCTCACCCCACAGCTTCCCTTAAAATCCCAGGATCCACTCCCACATCCTTCCCTATTTTGCGAGGGACCCGACAGGGATGCCCCCTGTCCCCTGCCTTCTTTGCACTCTCTATAGAACCCCTAGCAGAGCATATTCGACATCACCCCAACATTCATGGCTTCCACATAGGGAAGACTGAATCCAAATTGACACTCTTTGCAGATGACGTTCTCCTTACACTAACAAGCCCTACAGAATCAATCCCTCATACACTTGCAGCTTTGACACAGTTTGGCGACCTCTCAGGCCTTAAAGTTAATATTAACAAAACTGAAGTCATGTTCTGTCAAACCTCTGTAACTTGTGGGAAGGAACTAGCCACCACATATAATTTCCAATATAGGGAAAATTATGTACAATATTTAGGTATCAAGCTTACCATTAATTATCACACACTCTACAAGTGGAACTATGTCCCTCTTATTGCCAAATTAAAACAGGACCTGATAGAATGGGACGTCCCCTCTATCTCCTGGTCAGGACGCATCGCGGCTATCAAAATGACCCTTCTCCCTCGAATTATGTACTACTTTAGAGTTCTACCAATTGCAATCAAAACCCCTGACATACAATTGCTCCAAAAACAGATATTCCAATATGTGTGGAACCACAAAAAACCCCGTATCAAGAAAAGTCTGATGATGAGGCACAAAAGCGACGGCGGACTTTCAGTCCCTAACCTCATGAAATATTTCACAGCCTCCCAACTAGCCCAAATCCCTTTAATCTATGCAAACTTCTATGCTCCCTCTTGGACAGAGATTGAAAATAATATCCTGGCCCCCTACTCACTGGAAGGCATGCTTTGGTCACGCAAACCTATCCCGCAACAGGTAATCTCGGGCTCCCCGATTACTTCACACACACTGCAAGTCTGGAGAAGATTTAAATTTAAATTGCAATCCACCACCTCTCCTCTTACATGTTTTACAGGTAATCCCGACTTTCCAGCAGGTCTGGAAGCTGGAGTTTTCCATTGGTGGACAGACAGAAACATATATCTCTTAAAACACATCCTAGTGCATAATAAAATCCCTACTATGGAGGAGTTACTCTCCACCTTCCGACCCCCTACATCTGAATTTTTCAGGTGCAGGCAACTACATCATTTTGTACGCTCTCTAATTAATCCGCTAATTGGCATCAAGACTTCCACCTTTGAGAACTTCTGCCTGACATACCCCCTAATGAAGGGAATGGTGTCATATTTATACTCAACTATAAATACTCCCATATCGAGTAGCATGGGAATCAGATCTAGGTACCCAGTTTGATGAAGAGGACTGGAGACAGTCTCTTGAGGTCCTATCTAAAGGTAGTATGCAATCTTCCACCATGAAAGTGTCTATAAGATTACTCCACAGAACATATCTGGTACCCTTGAGATTGGCCCGAATATACCCTTCACACTCTTCTCAATGTTTTAGAGGCTGCCTACTCCCTGGATCTATGTACCATACTTGGTGGGAGTGCCCAGTCATGTCTAGTCTTTGGTCTAAAATCGCAAGGTTATTAAGCAAAGTCTTCCAAAACTCCTTTACCAAAGACCCTCAGATATTTCTATTGGGCCATAGACCGAACGAGATGCAACACGCTACGCACAAATTGATTCAGCATATAGTATCCTCTGCTAAATTATATATAGCATCTCAATGGAAAAATCCTCTTCTATGCTACCAAGAAGTACTAGCAAGGATAGAAAAATGATGCATGAGAGAATCAATGCCAGAGTACAAAACATGATGCAAAACTTTGAAAGAGTGTGGAGACCATGGGTGAACTATAGAGGAAATATTTCCATGTTCAATATTCTCAATGACTAGTCGGCTAATAGATCATCAAAGACACATCTATTTACGTAATAATGAGGGTGGTTGAAATTGTACCTTACGCATTTGCCTGCTGCAGCTGAAAGTGGTTATACAAATAATAATGTGCATTTATTTCACCTGGTAGATTGGGATTGTGATGCTTTACTGTACCTTACCCGGATATGCTATGCTTCCTTCCTTGCCGATTCCCCCTTTTTCTTTTTTTTTTCTTTAAATATTTTTACATATCCACCGCCTTTCACTATGTGTTTGTACTATTTTACCTGATGTTCTAAAAGTATATTGTACTGTTAACAATGTTTGTTACATTCTTGATTTTTGGACTTTTCAATAAAGCTCTTTTTGGACACTAAAAAAGGTAAAACACCAGGTCCGGACGGTATTCCAGCGGAATGGTACCTTAAGAGTAAGGCAATTTCTATTCCTAAACTGCCTAAGCTGTTCGCTCACTCTTTAACCACTTGCCGACCGCACGCTTATACCGTGCGTCGGCAAAGTGGCAGCTGAAGGACCAACGACGCAGTACTGCGTCGCCAGCTGCAGGCTAATTAATCAGGAAGCAGCCGCTCGCGCGAGCGGCGGCTTCCTGTCAATTCACGGCGGGGGGCTCCGTGAATAGCCTGCGGGCCGCCGATGGCGGCTCGCAGGCTAAATGTAAACACAAGCGGAAATAATCCGCTTTGTTTACATTTGTACGGCGCTGCTGCGCAGCAGCGCCGTGAGGCAGATCGGCGATCCCCGGCCAATCAGCGGCCGGGGATCGCCTCCATGTGACAGGGGACGTCCTGTCACTGGCTGCACAGGACGGATAGTGTCCTGTGCAGCCTCGATCGCCGGGGGGGCAGCAGGTAGGAGAGGGAGGGGGGAATTTCGCCGCGGAGGGAGGCTTTGAGGTGCCCCCCCCGCATCACCCAGCAGGCAGAAGAGATCAGACCCCCCCAGCACATCATCCCCATAGGGGGGAAAAAAGGGGGGCAATCTGATCTCTCTGCCTGCTACCTGATCTGTGCTGGGGGCTGCAGAGCCCACCCAGCACAGATCAGTAAAAACAGCGCTGGTCCTTAAGGGGGGGTAAAGGGTGGGTCATCAAGTGGTTAAGTGTCGGAATATTTCCTGATTCATTTTATGAGGCCCTCATCATCTTGCTACCCAAACCCAATAAAAACCCTGATCTCTGAGTCATTTAGGCCTATATCTCTGATAAACACGGACGCCAAAATTTTAGCAAAAGTACTGGCCAATCGGATCAATCAATATATCACTCAGTTAATTCATGAAGACCAAACAGGCTTTATCCCTGGTAGGTCTACGAAATCCAAAATTAGATGCCTTTTTTCAAATATACAATTTCCACATTGTAGCATAGGCTCCAGAGTTATATTGTCTCTTGATACACGCAAGGCCTTCGACTCTGTCGAGTGCCCTTATATGAGAGCGGTGCTGGGTAGAATGGGCTTCGGTGAGGTGTTCAGGAAATGGTTTGATATTTTGTATGCCTGTCCCAGTGCTAGAATTAGGGTTAATTCATATATTTCAGAACCTTTTATGATACATAGAGGTACTAGACAGGGATGTCCCTTATCCCCTCAGGCCTCAAGGTGAATTGGTCTAAATCAGCCCTTTTCCCCCTGGATCCAGCTGCAGTAAATGTAATAGATCCTTCTTCTCAATTAATGGTGGTGGATTCGTTTAGATACCTAGGGGTGATTATAACTAGGAAAATAGAGAATTATATTCAATCTAACCTTACGCCTTTAATTGGTTCATTAGAGGATACATTTAAAGTTTGGGGTAGGCTTCCACTTAACCTTGTGGGCAAAACTACAATAATAAAATGGTATGTGCTCCTAAACTGTTATATATTCTCCAAGTATCACCAGTATATATTTCAAGACGTCTTTTCGATAAAATAGACTCAATGGTGACTAGCTTTCTTTGGGGTAGTTCCACACCACGTTTAGCATTATCTACTTTACGTCTCCCGACTGCGAATGGGGCGTGGTATCAGCTCGTGTTATAAATGCAGGCGTTCTGATGCAGGGTTTATTCACTGTGTGTGGGAATGTGAACCGGTCCAGAGATTCTGGTGCCAGGTCACACAGCTACTCGCTCAAGTCCTACAAAGACCAGTAGATCTTTCCTTCAAAGCCTCAATGCTGAGTATCATTGATAATGTCACTTGTTGCGGTAAGCACAAACAACTATTTCTCAGGATAGCTTTTTTTTTACGCAAGGAAATGCTTACTATTTAAATGGAAATCCTGTAGTGCCCCTTCCGTGAATGACTTTAAAAATGTGGTCAATCAAAATTTGCCTCTATACTGCCTTACTTTTCAGACTCGTGGTCATCCTAAGTTTGATAAAGTTTGGGGCTAATGGGTCAATAATACTAGCTCTGTAGTTCCTCACTTTGATATCACTGTCAGTGTTTCGGATTTGCATTTGTAATGTTTATTTATCTAGTTGTTCGTAATGGTTCTGATATATGTAACCAATCTATATTTGTTGCTGGATAGCTTTTTACTCTCTGTGCATAGGCCATAGGGGTTTTTGGGATTGTAGGGGTATGGGGTTGGGGGAGTGGGGTTTTATTGGGTATGTTTGTTTTTTTTCTTGTGCAAAATTTCAATAAAAATTCTCTGTAAAAAAAAAAAAAATTACAAGGAGTGCCATAAAAGTTGTAAAAAGGAAATTAGGTTGGCAAAGATTGAAGCTGAAAATCAAATTGCTATGGATAGCAAATCTAAACCAGAGAACCTTTACAAGTACATCAACTCTAAAAAAAAAAAAAATAAATAAAAAAAAAAAATAAAGGTTGACTGTATTCACAAGGGAAACCTCGCTGTTGCAAATTACAGATGCAAAAGAGTCTCAATCTTTCAATTGTAATATTAAATGCTTAACGCAGGAAGAAGTGAAGGCAAGACTAGATAAATTAAAAATAGACAAGGCACTTGGCCCAGATGACATACATCCTCGGGTCCTAAAGCCTCATCTACACGCGTAGATGAGGCTGCGATCCGGCAGCTCGATTAGCCACCGGATCGCCTCTTCCGCGTCCCCGCGCGTGCCCTCCGCGTCCCCGCTCGCCGCGCGTGCGCCGCATTCGATTCCCCGCTCGTCCCCGTCGACGCCGCTTATCTTCCACTCGATTCCCTGCCATTGTCCCCTTATAAATATCCTAGTGGGTAAATGGGAGGAGGGGGGGTAGTTGGGAGGGTATTCAGGATAAAACTGTTAAGCTGAAGGCAGATAGGGCCAACGGTGGCTCGGGATAGTGTACCAGGGGATAGGCCCAGGGATGGTCGTAGTCAGCCAACTTCGCTACTCTAGAACTACGCGTAGTTTTACGCAATTACGCTTTGCCAAACTACGGCTTCGAAATCAAATATTCGCTTCATATGCATTTCGTAGACTACGCGTTAAAATACGCAATTACGCGTAGTGCGAAGCATAGTGTATGTGGATGCTTATGCCCGTATGCAGAAAATGTTACACATTAATTCCTCTTTAAATGGTTATTGTCTGGATCTCTTGCGTACATTCCCCTTTTCCAATGCGTACATTTGTAAGCATACAATCACACACGGAAAATTAGACGTGAATAACGCATTTGTAGTTCACTACGCATTACACATGTTAACTATGCATAGTGGGCGTAAGCTACTCGTAGCTGTACTTCGCTACGCTTAAATTCATAAGCGTAGTTTTGAAACTTCACCTACGACCTACGATGCGTAGATGCAAACTACGATGCGTAAATTCGCACTGGCGTAGTTTCTGATCATCCCTGGATAGGCCTATAGACAGAAAGGAAAGATATTTGTATAAAAATTCAGAATTTTAGACTTACCAGTAAAGTCACAATAAGCACCTCTGTACTGGTCTGAAGCAAAGCAGCTTCTTATATACCTATATGGGTGGTGGATTGACCAATCCTGTGGTGTGCGGGGGGCGGGGTAGTGGGAGGGTGTATATGTGAGGGGCGTGTCAGTTGTCCAATGGGGATATGGGAAAGTGTTGGGCGTGACTGTTGTACCTTTGTCTATATGGGTGGAGGGGTGGGTATTTTTAAGGGGCGTGTCACTTGTCCAGTGGGGATGTGGTAAAATGTTATGTAAGGAGTGGTGGGTGGTGTGCTGGTCGTGACTGTTACATAATGGAGACTGATGGCTAGAGTTATGTAAGGAGGGGTGTATAAGACGTGTCATCGCTGAAGTAACCTATGGGCAGTGTGCCTATGGTGGTGGCTGGATAGTGTACTGGTCAAGGGCACCGACTCTGACATGGGAGACCAGGGTTCGAATCCTGGATGGGATAGCTAGCATATGAAATATATTTAAATAAATAAATAAAACATGAGAAACCTGAAACGTGGTATATGCCAATATAAATAAGTTAAATTACATTAAAATATATGCTGATTGTAGGAGAAGAGGGGGATGCCGTGGGCGCATGTGTGTAAGCTCTAGTGCGGCCCTACGCACTAGAGTTTGTAGTGTTGCATAGAAATCTAAGAATCATATGTTTTGTATATACATAAATGAAAACAATAAATTATAAACAAATGGAAATATTACAAACATAAAAACAATAATAACAATTAAGAGAAAATAAATACTGTAGAACATGTAGATATATATAGAGTATATTCATATTGAATGCATGTTACTGCCACCTAGTGACTACTTTTTATAATGCTTGGAAAAACAATTATGTTGTCCTTATTTAGTGTTTTCAAGGGTTTGTGTGTTATTTGGAAAAATTATACAAATATTCAAAAAATTACATACAATGTATAGTAGTATATATATGGGACCTAAAAAGCATAGATATTTTTGTCACTTCCTCCGCGTCAAAGGCGGAAAGACAGCCGCAAACAACCAATCTAGAACGCATGAACATACGCGTCATTGCATCTGCGAGTAACACGGAAAAACAGCCGCAAACAACCAACAGAACCAAACTGGAACGCATAAACATACTCGTCACTTCCTGCACCCAAAAGGGGTGTTAAGAGTAGAAAACTTTCCACACCAATGAGATCATAGAAGGCTGAAAAAGAATGGAGAAGAGGAGAATCAATCATTAAACCACTGATTTTACAGTAAATTACACAATAAATGTCTAAATAAATGTTTAAGGACAATATTCGAGATTCATGCTATGGGGACCCAATGTGTTCAGGTACCTTATCCGAAACGCTTCTCTCTTTAGAAGATAAGCGCGTCGATCACTTCCTCGTCTAGATCTTTCCACAACCTCCAAAACTAGCGTATATATATTTCTATCATTGGTTGTTTGCGGCTGTTTTTCCGTGTTACACGTGGAGGAAGTGACGCGTTTGTTTATACGTTCCACTTTAGTTCTGTTGGTTGTTTTCAGCTGTTTTTTCCGTTTTACACGCGGAGGTAGTGATGCGTATGTTTATGCGTTCTAGTTTGGTTGTTTGCGGCTGTCTTTCCGCCTTTGACACGGAGGAAGTGACGCGTATATCTATGCGTTCCAGTTTGGTTCTGTTGTGCGGCTATTCTTCCGCATCGGATGCGGAGGAAGTGACGCTTATGCACTCCAGGATGGTTCTGAGGCATGAAGTGTGTTTATGGTTGTCGCATTATATTTTACATCAATTCCTTTACCTGGTTTTACTACTATTTAAACCCAGCTCATTTGCTGAGTAGTCACCTCCCGGTCTGGATGTCCTGCTCCTGTGCGGCGTCTCTCCTGATGCTTTATGTGGTAATATATCAATAGTTTTTGTTTGTTAATGGTAGTTCTATTGAATTTCTGGTACCCTTCAGACTTGGACTGTATTGTCGTTAATCACTTTATACTTTTCGATTTTTTATGATTAAATCTTGGCTACTACTGTAAGCTGATTGCATTAGCTATCCCTCATAATTGATTTTTGATTTGGTTCCTGCATTGATCGTTGTAGGTGGTCTATCCTGGCTTAGTGATTGTCCAGATGAGATACTACTGTGTATTTAAATTGTGGAGGTACAATTCTTTTGTCCGTCTTTATTTTTAATTTATTTTTCACTATTTGTCATCTTCTCCTAATATCTTCCTTGGCACGCTGGTTTGCGTGGGGTGCTACTCTATTCAAACTACACACTTCTTGGGTGTCTTTTTCTCTTAAAGAGAAACTCCAACCAAGAATTGAACTTTATCCCAATCAGTAGCTGATACCCCCTTTTACATGAGAAATAGAATGATTTTCAAAAACAGACCATCAGGGGGCGCTGTGTGACTGATTTTGTGCTGAAGCCCCTCCCACAAGAGGCTCTGAATACCGCGGTACTCCTGGCAAACTGCCACAATGTAACAATGTTCACAGACAGGAAATGGCTGTTTAAAGCTGTCTGTAACAGCCAGGGCAGCTAGAAACAGCAACATAACTTGCCCACAGTATTAATGTCACCATGTAATACATGTCAGAATGTGAATCTGGGAGAGGAAAGATTTTACAATGAGCAAACACTGACTAAATCATTTATACATAATTATTGTAAAAATGAAGCACTTTTTTTTATTAAATTATTTTCACTGGAGTTCCTCTTTAAGCTTTAATGCCTTTTTATCACAATTTGATTGTATTATGCTGTAGTTTTTCTACAGTTTTTAACTGTATTGTATTTTTATACTTTATAGATGTTCACTGTATGTTTAAAGGCCTGAAGAAGGGTCACAGACCCGAAACAAATCGATGTTGTTGCCTTTTTCTACAATGTATACGCACTTTTCTACGTGATTGGAGTCTTTGTATATAAAATTCTGCACTTTTTTGGAATATTAAGGCTGCTTACACACTACGAGGTTACAGGCGCACGTCAGTGCGCCTGTAACGCTCCCCCAACGCACAGCAATGTAACACAAGTGGGCTGTTCACACAGCCCACGTTGCGTTACATGTAACGCTGCACGTTCTGCCGAAAGTGCAGCATGCTACGGCGTTAGAGCGGCTATAGCCGCGTTAGACTGTTTGCACATGCGCAGTGGGGGGGGTGAGAGGAGGCGGGGAGATGCTGCTACAGTAGCCGCACACATGGCTACTTAATATTCACTGCACTGGCGGCCGCTGATTGGCCGGCGGGACCACGTGATGCGGAGTGTCTCGCTCCGCATCACGTGGTCCCGCCGGCCAATCAGCGCCACTCTGGGAGACCTTATACGGATAGAGCCGCCTAACGCGGCTCACTCTACCGTCCTCTCCCGCACCACCATGCGTTGCATTAGGTGCACGTTATGCGACCTTAACGTAGCACCTAACGCAACGTCTTGGTGTGCAAGTAGCCTAAAAGAAAAAGTATTTTTCAAAATATTTGGGTTTCCTGTGTTTTCACTATATCCCTGACTAATTGATTAGTTAGGACACAGGGCCAGACCTGACAGTTTGCGATCTGTGGTTCACAGAGGTTTTCATTGCATTGTAGGAAATAACGGCTTTTTCCAACTGCCAAGCATGCAGCTCCATGTGTGCATATACTTCAGACAGTGGTGGGGAACGAGCAAGCAGGACGCGTATGTGCGCGCATTGCGGGGGGGTGGTTTAGCAGCTGGGACCTAGAACCCGTTTTTTAATGGTCCGGCCTTTTTACTAGTACTGTATAAACAGGTACAGATACTGGTACTGTACTGTATGTGGTACCCAGTATACAAAAACCAACCAATAAAAAGAAATGTATCTTACCAGCCATTGGCTTGTATACAAAGCCTGCTTGGATTGGTTAGCTATCCCTGTCTCCAAGACTATCAGTGCAGTAGCACAAACACATCTCTTTCACCCGTCTGGCCCGCCCTTGTATACTATTACCTCCTTCTCTGCCTCTCAGATCTCCCACATGCGTGCCTACGCTGCTTCACTGCGGTCCTCAGGAGCGAGATCTTAGAGGCAGAGAAGATATGGTAATAGGATACAAGGGCGGGAAAGAGGCGTGTTTTTCTGGGCACAGTGCCGCTCTCTCTTTTTTTCCATACGCCGGGCATCTTGGATGCCTGCAGCTTGCTCTGCCCTTCACTTACACCTTCACAGTGAGGTGCCCCCTCATCTCACTATCGGGACCCCTCTGCATGGATGACGATGGGAAAAGATAAGAAAAACAAATGGAAGATAAGAGAATAGCCTGCAGAATCAAGCGCGGAAAACGATTGGGAGCGGAATCGAGCTGCAATATCGACCTCTGTATTCCCAGCATTAAAGGCACAACACAGAAGCTTCCAGCAAAGCCTAGATCACAATAGGTCTTATCTTAAGGTACAGAAGTTTCCAGCAAGTCCATAGACACTCAGCATGTGGCACCTCCAGCTATCTGGAGCAGCAACAATAGAGGATCTTAATTACATTAGCTGGCATCAAAACAGAATACAAAATAAAAATCATACATTACAAAAAATCCCATTAATCTGTACAACACATAGCATAGAAATATTATAGATTTTGCCACATGTGGTATTGATGGATATTAAAAACTTCACCTCATTTTATTTCAGGAACTGGAAAGCCTTCATGAAGGCATTTTCTACAGGACTCATTATTTTAGAGAATGAAGCTGGAAATGACACAGGACAACAGTCCAAGGAAAGCTTTCTGTTTAATACAGGTAACATCTGAGAATGGGGCCCTATGTATTATCAATCCACTGTATCTGCATGAACATGGAGATAAATGGCTTACGCATACTCCACATAGTCAAGAGTCAGAGGAAGAAAACACTGTATCATGGATGTCTAAAGAAGCCCCTGGAAAAATAAGTTTTCAACCTGCTCTGCAAGGTAACTAAAACATATGTAATGTGCATTTGAATTCATGTGGGTGATGCTCTTGTTGAAGTGGTAGTGCATTTGAGAGTGGATGTGTGCAAAACCTTTGAAGAAAATGTCAAACTGAAGCCAATGGATCTGATTTATAGACCACTATATGCAGATATGCTAAATCCCTCTGCTGCAGTGTGACATGTCACTCAGCTGACAGCCTACCTTTTGAAGCAGATTTTTTTGGTGCTGGCACTCAGCATCCAGCACTTAAAGGAAACATCAGGCTAAAACATGAAAAATCAGCTTTACTCACCTGGGGCTTTCTCCAGCTTCTTGCAGCCGACTGTCCTACACTGATCGCTCCGCTCTCCGCTGCCGTCCCGGGCTCCCCGCACGCTGTTCAGGCTGACCTCGAGGTCATCCTTACTGCGCCTGCGTGAAGCGCCGCTGTCAAACATGGCCACGTTGTTTGCGGCATGCGCAGTATGCCGCAGACAACGTGGCCATGACTGACAGCGGCGCTTCTCGCAGGCTCAGTAAGGACGACCTTTAGAGTTAGTATAAGAAGAGCTAACGAGCTCCCGGGGGGGGGGGGGGGGGGGGGGAGGGGGTGCTACTGCTGCTTCTGACTTCTGGCTGATGACTTCCACTTTCTACTCTTTTTGTAATGTCTTGTCATCTTATCTAACTGTATGCTGTATACAGGCCTAAGTGCAACGTAGTATAGATGTAGCATAAGAGAAAGCCTGATTGCCATTTAAAAGGAATGGATCAAGAGCCTGTAACGCAAAGAGGACTTACTACAGACCAATTGCTTCGCTGAGGTGTAACGAGCATGTAGAGATAAGCATCTGTATATCTGTTTACTGAATAAACTCCTGAAACTTTGACGACGTCTAAGAAGTTCTATCTCCTATGTGGTTGCTGTGATGAGAGTCGAGTTATCGCACTTCCTGTGATATGGTGCCGAACTAAGGTGTAGTGCTATTGCCCATAGCAACCAACAAATTATTACAATTATCTATAGCATGCTTGGGGGGCCCCAATGCTAAACTTGCTCTGGGGCCCACTGATTTTTAGCTTTACCTCTGACTATACCCTTCGCTCCTTGGATTATTGAATGTAGATGCAGGTTAATGTACCTTTTCTAAAGACACAAATAGAGCATGTGTCAATCATTTAAAAAGAGGGAGAAAGCCAAGAAGAAAGTAGCCATTCTAGACCTTTCTCACTAATAATAGCGATACGATAAATGCAGCATAGGTTTTTTAGTCCGTGGAAACGTATGCCCAGCCATGGGGGAGAGGCAGCCGCCATGCTGGAGGGGTATAGCAGGCAGGTCAGTGGGGAGGGGGGACGCCCCCCCTCACCTGGGTCTCCCGTCCCACTACCCCTTCAGCTAGTTTCCGCAACACTTGTTACAATGTATAGCAGGGAGCAGGGAGCTTACCTACTCCTTCCGTTCATGATCCGGTTCTTTTTAATGAATCGATTCGAATGAATCAATTCATTGAAAAGAGCCAAACTTCCCATCACTACACCTCACTGCCTGCAATGCTGCCCTCTATACTTTAGAGGGCGGAATTGCAGGCAGTGGCTCCTAGTGATGGGAAGTTTGGCTCGAATCGATTCATCCAAATTGATTTATTAAAAAGAACCGTATCGTAAACCAAAGGAGTAGGTAAGCTCCCTGCTATACATTGTAACAAGTTTTGCAAAACTAGCTGGAGGGGTAGCGGGGACGGGGGAACCAGGTGAGGGAGGGGGGACGTTCCCCCTCCCTGCTGCCACCCCCTTCCTGCATGCTATCACCCTCCAGCATGGCGGCCCCCTCTCCCATCCTCCCAGGCTGTGACACAGAAACGAGTCAGTTTCTGTGTCAAAATTTGCCTGTGTAGAGGGAAATCCTTTTTCCCATTGCCTGCCACTACCCCTACGTGTATCAGGGTCCAGATCCGTTGCGTGAAAATGCAGCTCTAAGGCAAGGCTGTCAGCTCTGCCCTCTCCCATGTGCAGAGCCTCTAATAAAATGAATTCTAGAAAATAAAGCTATAGATGGAACCAGCATGGTTAACGAAAACATCAAGGTCCTGACATATGTAGGTCAGAATCACAATTTATTGATTGCCAAGTACAACACCACAGGGGGTTGTACCCGGAATTGGTTTTCACACTACAGGGTCAGAGATGGTACAACATAAGCATAGAACTTTACTATGATACATTAGACAATTATACATAGAAAGCATACAACTATGGTATGGTACATAAAACAGCATATCTAGACATTACATTACAGAGCAAGAAGATAGGAAAGAGTTAAACTGAAGGGGTAGTCTGAGTGCTGATTTGAGCGGTGCCATTTGCGGCACTCATCACAACACCATGAAGCACTGAACAGCTAAGCAGGCTACACCGACTGTCCGCAGAGCAGAGAGACTACATAAGATAATCATGCATATACAGCATACACTTTAGTATGGTACATAAAACAGACTAGTACATAAAATCAGGATCAGAAATACTTCATACTTTATTCGCCAAGCACGAATGGGTTATACTTGGAATTGGGTTTGGCACGTACAATAGCTCAGGAAGATGATAGGAAGTATTGATAACAGAACAAACAAACACAGGAGTGACACAGATTCAAATAATTAGAACAGGAGTGCAAGTTTAATTAAATAAATGGTTACAGTTCTGTACTCATTGTTACGCTGGGTAGATCAAACAAGCCAACAGGAGTGCAAGTAATAATTATAACAGTCGTGCAGGTTGATAATTAAAACAGAAGTGCAATTTGAACTTGAATAGAGCAAGCCCTGTCCCAAATGCAGTGTTGTTTTGGATAGATCAGTCGATCCAACAGCTGCGGCTTTAGGTGCGGTGTAAAGTGAAGGGGGTGGGAGCTGGGGGTGGAATGGGCTGAAGGAAGTTCAGGAGCTTGACAGCAGAGGTGAAAAAGGAGTTCCTATGCCTAGAAGCAGGGCAGGATTACCGACCAGGCAACAAAAGCAGTCGCTTGGGGCCCCCCATTCAGAGTCAAAGGGGCCCCATCAGCACATAAACCAGCCCTCGCCATCCTGTCAGCGGTGGCTGGTTAAAGGGACTCTGAGCAGTGCAGTAACTATGGGAAGATGCATAACATTTTAACCACTTGAGGACCCACCCTTTACCCCCCCTTAAGGACCAGCGCTGATTTTTGTGATCTGTGCTGGGTGGGCTCTGCAGCCCCCAGCACAGATCAGCTGGCATGCAGAGCGATCAGATCGCCCCCCTTTTTTCCCCCTATGGGGATGATGTGCAGGGGGGGTCTGATCGCTCCTGCTGGTGGCATGTTGCGGGGGGGCACCTCAAAGCCCCCCTCCGCGGCGACATTCCCCCCCCTCCCTCTCCTACCTGTCCCTCCGGTGATCGGGGCTGCACAGGACGCTATCCGTCCTGTGCAGCCTGTGACAGGATGTCCGCTGTCACATGGCGGCGATCCCCGGCCGCTGATTGGCAGCAGCGCCGTACATTGTAAACAAAGGAGACAAATGTCTCCTGCGTTTACATTTAGTCTGCGAGCCGCGATCAGCGGCTCGCAGACTATTCACGGAGACCCGCTCCGTGATTAATTAGGGAGGCACCTGGTGACGCAGATCTGCGTCGCTGGTCCTCCAGCTACCACTTTGCCGCCGCACGGTATGAGTGTGCGGTCGGCAAGTGGTTAAAGCTCTCTTTCTCCTCTTTCCAATAATATATAATACGCCGCCCTATGCCTTTTAGTTTTCGCTATTTTTGCAATCGAAATCGCGGCCACGGCAATTTCGATCGAGAAAATAGCGAAAACTAAAAGGCATAGGGCACAATGCAATGAAATATAAGGAACCCAGGGGGATATAATTACAAACATCATGCTGGTAGGTGTGAGGATGTAATTAATTAGTTGTGGGTATGCTTAAAGGCATACCCACAGGCACTGCTCGGAGTCCCTTTAAGGGCTCTGCCTCTGACACAGGAGACCAGGGTTCGAATCTCGGCTCTGCCTGTTCAGTAAGCCAGCACCTATTCAGTAGGAGACCTTAGGCAAGTCTCTCTAACACTGCTACTGCCTATAAGGCGCATCCTAGTGGCTACAGCTCTGGCGCTTTGAGTATGTCAGGAGAAAAGCGCGATATAAATTTTATTTGTCTTGTCTTGTCAAATGATGCCGTGCGCTGCTGATTGTCTTCAGAGCCAGGCTCTCCTCCTAGGTCCCCCTTCTGCTACTGTGCGCTCTGCCGCTGCCCACTCCTGCCTCCCTTCCCACAGAGAACCACAGCTGCAGCAAGAATGATAGCAACAGAAGGCAAACGCTCACTCACTTATCCATGATCCAAGCGATAGAGATCCCGTCATCTGAAACCCATCTGTTTCTTCTACAGTGCAGCCGCTCGCTCTGCACTTCCTGATTCTCAGATCAGACTGAAATAGGAAGTAGTAATAGTAGTTTTAACAGAGCGGCGGCACTCTAGAGGAGACAGATGGGCTCCTGATGACGGGACCTCTATTGCTTGGATCGCAAAAGGTAAGTGTGAGTCATCTGGTGCTGTCATTCTCCCCCGCTGCAACTGCCTTCTCTGCTGGACTATAGTATTCACTGGTATGGAGGCTGCATGGTGGCTGTCTAGTTTGGGAGGAAATCGGTTGTTCGGTGGTCAGGGTGGTTATGTAATTCTGTCTGGGGAACAGCGGTGTCCAGAGCTTTCTGCTATTGCCAGGCTGGAGATGCAGGGGGAAAGTGCTGCTGCTGTGATATCTGGCGCCCTCTTCACAGGGGTGCCTCAGCCCCTAAGTGCAAATGTCCCAGCCATTCATCTCTCCCTCTGCATTTTGCCACTGCTATTCCCTACATTGTGCACCCACAGAGGAAAGCGGGCTGTTGCCCATAGCAACCAGTAGCTCGGCTGCCCTGGTGTGTGCGGGATGTTGCTGTGCAACTGCATCTTCTGATTCTATTACAACATGATGGGGGGCCCATATCAGTTACATTGCTTAGGGCCCCATTTAGCCTTAATCCGGCTCTGCCTAGAAGCTCTGGTGTAAATGGTCCGAAACCTATGGCCTGAACAGAGTCAACGGAAGAAGTGTTGTCCAGGGCGTGAGGGGTCACAAACAATCCTCAGTGTTTTGGAGCGTAGTCTGGAGTAGTGGTTGAGGTCGCGTGAGGGAAGAGGTCTACCAATGATTCTCTCCGCCAATCCAATGACCCTTTGAAGTTTGTATTTATCCCTGGTGGAAGAGCCAGCGTACCAGACTAAGATGGAAGAGCAGAGAACAGACCCAATGGTGGGGGAGTAGAAGCTCATCAGCAGATCTTGGCCCATGCCAAACTTATTCAGTTGGCGGAGGATGAAAAGCCTTTGTTGGGCTTTTCTCTGGGTCGAGGTGGAGTTTGCCTTCCAGCTCAGGTCCCTGGAGATGGTGGTGCTCAGGAGGCGAACACTGGCCATGCTATGCACCTCGGTGCCATCTATGTAGATTGGTGGAGGGCTGGGGGCACACTTCCTGAAAGTCTACTATCAGCTCTACGGTTTTGCCTGTATTGCGGACCAAGCCTGTTCTCTTTACACCACTGGCAAATTCTGTCAACCTCCTGACGGTAGGCCTGTTCATCATTGCTTGTTACCAAGCCAACGATGGTGGTGTCGTCTGCGAATTTGATGACCTTGACAGAGTTTGCCGTGGATCTGCAATCTCCCTCCTGTTCTCCCTCATGTAGAGGGAGAACAGGATCGGCGACAGGACGCAGCCTTGTGGAGGCCCGTGTTAGTTACCCTTGCTTGAGAGGTGACATCCCCTAGCTTAACGACTTGAGACCTGTTGGTCAGGAAGTCTGTGATCCACTGTCAAAGGGTGGGATGGACATTTAGTGCTGTGAGATTGTTCTGCAGTATGCAGGGGCAGATGGTGTTAAAGGCTGAGCTGAAGTCCAGTAGAGTGATCCTGACATATGTGTTTGGTTTGTCCAGGTGGTCATTTGTGAGCTCAAGGCAGATGTTGACGGCATCGTCGGTGGACCTATTTGCTCTGTACGCAAACTGGAATGGATCCTGTAGGGGGGAGGTAAAGAGCTTGATGTGGGACAAGACCACTCATTCAAAGGTTTTCATGATGTTGGATGTTAGGGCCTGAATTTGGCTTAGTTGGAGGTGAGGATAGGAACCAGCTGCCATGGGCAGGTTTTCGGGCAGGCTGGTGACACGCCATCAGGACCAGAGGCTTTCCTGGTGTTCAATCTTGACAGGTGGAAGAGGACATCCCAGATGGAGGTGGTTGGTACAGGTCTAACCAGAGTCATCAGTTTCTATGTCTATGAGATGCATAGATGCTGTTGCTGGATCCCTCAGTGCCGCCTCAACCTCAAACCTGCAGCAAAAGTTACTGATGTCCTCGGCTAGCACAGTGCTGTGTGTTGCATGTTGGGGTGGGGGCTTATAGTTTGTGGTGCAGGCGGTCGGCGCAGGCGGCAGGCAGAGAGTAGTCAAAATCTAGACAGACGTCAAATCCAGACAGACGATATACATGTATATACATATATATGTACAGTGGGATGTGAAAGTTTGGGCAACCTTGTTAATCATCATTATTTTTCTTTATAAATTGTTGGTTGTTACGATAAAAAATGTCAGTGAAATATATCATATAGGAGACACACACAGTGATATTTGAGAAGTGAAATTAAGTTTATTGGATTTACAGAAAGTGTGCAATAATTGTTTAAACAAAACAAAAAGAAATGATATCAATATTTCGTAGATCCTCCTTTTGCAGAAATTACAGCCTCTAAACGCTTCCTGTAGGTTCCAATGAGAGTCTGGATTCTGGTTAAAGGTGTTTTGGACCATTCCTCTTTACAAAACATCTCTAGCTCATTCAGATTTGATGGCTTCCAAGCATGGACAGCTCTGTTTAAGTCACACCAAAGATTTTCAATTATATTCAGGGCTGGGGACTGAGATGGCCATTCCAGAACGTTATACTTGTTCCTCTGCATGAATGCCTTAGTGGATTTTGAGCAGTGTTTAGGGTTGTCTTGTTGAAAGATCCAGCCCCAGCGCAGCTTCAGCTTTGTCACTGGTTCCTGGACATTGGTCTCCAGAATCTGCTGATACTGAGTGGGATCCATGCATCCCTCAACTTTGTCAAGATTCACAGTCACT
This sequence comes from Hyperolius riggenbachi, assembly GCF_040937935.1. NCBI lineage: Eukaryota > Metazoa > Chordata > Amphibia > Anura > Hyperoliidae > Hyperolius > Hyperolius riggenbachi. The sequence goes on along the minus strand of NC_090647.1, from coordinate 402,522,073 downwards.
GCACTGGCCACACAGCCCCACAGTATGATGAAACCACCACCATATTTTACTGTAGGTAGCAGGTGTTTTCTTTTTCCTCCATGTTATGCCCAAATAACTCAATTTTAGTTTCATCAGTCTCCAGCACCTTATTCCAAAATGAAGCTCGCTTGTCCAAATGTGCTTTAGCATACCTCAAGTGGCTCTGTTAGTGCTGTGGGCGGAGAAAAGGCTTCCTCTGCATCATTCTCGCATACAGCATCTCCTTGTGTAAAGTGCGCCGAATGGTTGAACGATGCACAGTGACTCCATCTTCAGCAAGATGTTGTAGGTCTTTGCAGCTGGTCTGTGGGTTGACTCTGACTGTTCTCACCATTTGTGGCTTCTGTCTATCTGAGATTTTTCTTGGTCTGCCACTTCAAACCTTAACTTGAACTAAGCCTGTGGTCTTCCATTTCCTCAATATGTTCCTAACTGTTAAACAGACAGCTGAAATCTCTGAGACAACTTTCTGTATCATTCCCCTAAACCACTATGGTGAACAATCTTTGTCTTTAGTTCATTTGAGAGTTGTTTTGAGACCCCCATGTTGCTTTTCTTCAGAGAAAATTAAAAATTGGATTCACCTGTGTATGTAGGTCAGGGGTCACTGAGCTTACCAATCCAATAAGTTCCAATAATTAGTTGTAAAGGTTTTGGAATCAATATAATGACACATTTATGCACCTGACTAATTTTGCTTAAACAATTATTGCACACTTTCTGTAAATCCAATAAACTTCATTTCACTTCTCAAATATCACTGTGTGTGTCTCCTATATGATATATTTAACTAACATTTTTTATTGTAACAACCGATGATTTATACAGGAAAATCATGACGATTAACAAGGTTGCCCAAACTTTCGCATCCCACTGTGTATATATACAGTGGTGTGAAAAACTATTTGCCCCCTTCCTCTTTTGCATGTTTGTCACACTTAAATGTTTCTGCTCATCAAAAACCGTTAACTATTAGTCAGAGATAACATAATTGAACACAAAATGCAGTTTTAAATGATGTTTTTTATTATTTAGTGAGAAAAAAACCTCAAAACCTACATGGCCCTGTGTGAAAAAGAAATTGCCCCCTGAACCTAATAACTGGTTGGACCACCCTTAGCAGCAATAACTGCAATCAAGCGTTTGCGATAACTTGCAACGAGTCTTTTACAGTGCTCTGGAGGAATTTTGGCCCACTCATCTTTGCAGAATTGTTGTAATTCGGCTTTATTTGAGGGTTTTCTAGCATGAACTGCCTTTTTAAGGTCATGCCACAACATCTCAATAGGATTCAGGTCAGGACTTTGACTAGGCCACTCCAAAGTCTTCATTTTGTTTTTCTTCAGCCATTCAGAGGTGGATTTGCTGGTGTGTTTTGGGTCATTGTCCTGCTGCAGCACCCAAAATCGCTTCAGCTTGAGTTGACGAACAGATGGCCGGACATTCTCCTTCAGGATTTTTTGGCAGACAGTAGAATTCATGGTTCCATCTATCACAGCATGCCTTCCAGGTCCTGAAGCAGCAAAACAACCCCAGACCATCACACTACCACCACCATATTTTACTGTTGGTATGATGTACTTCTGCTGAAATGCTGTGTTACTTCTACGCCAGATGTAATGGGACACGCACCTTCCAAAAAGTTCAACTTTTGTCTTGTCGGTCCACAAGGTATTTTCCCAAAAGTCTTGGCAATCATTGAGATGTTTTTTTAGCAAAATTGAGACGAGCCTTAATGTTCTTTTTGCTTAAAAGTGGTTTGCGCCTTGGATATCTTCCATGCAGGCCGTTTTTGCCCAGTCTCTTTCTTATGGTGGAGTCGTGAACACTGACCTTAATTGAGGCAAGTGATGCCTGCAGTTCTTTAGCTGTTGTCCTGGGTTCTTTTGTGGCCTCTCGGATGAGTTTTCTCTGCGCTCTTGGGGTAATTTTGGTCGGCCGGCCACTCCTGGGAAGGTTCATCACTGTTCCATGTGTTTGCCATTTGTGGATAATGGCTCTCACTGTGGTTCGCTGGAGTCCCAAAGCTTTAGAAATGGCTTTATAACCTTTACCAGACTGATAGATTTCAATTACAGTACTTTTGTTCTCATTTGTTCCTGAATTTCTTTGGATCTTGGCATGATGTCTAGCTTTTGAGGTGCTTTTGGTCTACTTCTCTGTGTCAGATAGCTCCTATTTAAGTGATTTCTTGATTGAAACAGGCGTGGCAGTAATCAGGCCTGGGGGTGACTACAGAAATTGAACTCAGGTGTAATAAACCACCTTTAGGTTATTTTTTAACAAGGGGGGGCAATCACTTTTTCACACAGGGCCATGTAGATTTGGAGTTTTTTTTTCTCACTAAATAATAAAAACCATAATTTAAAACTGCATTTTGTGCTCAATTATGTTATCTTTGACTAATAGTTAACGGTTTTTGATGAGCAGAAACATTTAAGTGTGACAAACATGCAAAAGAATAAAAAATCAGGAAGGGGGCAATTAGGTTTTCACACCACTGTATATATATATATATATATATATATATATATATATATATATATATATATATATATATATATATATATATATATATATATATATATATATATACACAGCATTATACACTATACACAGCATTTCAGCAAAAGAACATCATACCAACAGTAAAATATGGTGGTGGTAGTGTGATGGTCTGGGGTTGTTTTGCTGCTTCAGGACTTGGAAGGCTTGCTGTGACAGATGGAACCATGAATTCTACTGTCTACCAAAAAATCCTGAAGGAGAATGTCCGGCCATCTGTTTGTCAACTCAAGCTGAAGCGATCTTGGGTGCTGCAGCAGGACAATGACCCAAAACACACCAGCAAATCCACCTCTGAATGGCTGAAGAAAAACAAAATGAAGACTTTGGAGTGGCCTAGTCAAAGTCCTGACCTGAATCCTATTGAGATGTTGTGGCATGACCTTAAAAAGGCGGTTCATGCTAGAAAACCCTCAAATAAAGCTGAATTACAACAATTCTGCAAAGATGAGTGAGCCAAAATTCCTCCAGAGCGCTGTAAAAGACTCGTTGCAAGTTATCGCAAACGCTTGATTGCAGTTATTGCTGCTAAGGGTGGCCCAACCAGTCTTTAGGTTCAGGGGGCAATTTCTTTTTCACACAGGGCCATATAGGTTTTGAGTTATTTTTCTCACTAAATAATAAAAACCATCATTTACAACTGCATTGTGTGTTCAATTATGTTATCTTTGACTAATAGTTAACAGTTTTTGATGAGCAGAAACATTTAAGTGTGACAAACATGCAAAAGAATAAGAAATCAGGAAGGGGGCAAATAGTTTTTCACACCACTGTATGTATATATATATATATATATATATATATATATATATATATATATATATATACATATATATATATATATATATATATATATATATACACACACACAGATGGGCGATCAGACAGGGCGTTGGGTCCTCTTTAATTTTTTACCCACCCTCCAATGACGTCACGCCGCTTGACGTCACGACGCACCGCCGCAAACTCCATCCCGATTGGCCACCGGGAATGAAACTAAGGGGATCCCGGCAGCCGGTGGGAGATGCCTGGGTCCCGCTGGAAGCATCGCTCGCTCGCGGGACCCAGGAAATGCCGGCCCACAGCGGTTTTGGGCCAGCCCGAGCTGAGCTGAGCTCGGGCTTACTGCTCTGGGTAAGTGAATCTCAGCCCGAGCTCGGGATTACCGACAAGGGGGTTAAAGTCACCCATTACAATAAACAGCGAGTCAGTATTGGACAACTCCCATTGTGTGATGGTGTCACTCAGGTCGCGCAGGACATGACTAACTTCGGCGTCAGGTGGACTCCTACAAAGGCGTAGGAGGAGAACTGCGTGAGCGAGTATCTCGGTCTGCAGTTCACATTTACAAGTTCCAGCTCGGGGGAGCACTTCCTGGCTAGTAGTGATGTGTTAGGGCACCAAGAATGGCAGATGTAAAAGCATATTCCGCCGCCCTTCTTTTTACCCAAAAGGACAGTGTTACGGTCGGCCTGGATAAGACTTAAGCCATGAAGGTGAAGGTCATTGTCCCGAATGTCATCATGCAGCCACATTTCCATGAAGCAAATTACTGGGGTGTTGCTGCTGAGCTCCCTCTTTTCACCGAGGAGATGGAGTTCGTCGAGCTTGTTAGGGAGGGAGCGGACGTTCGCCAGGAATACTGAGAGGATGCATGACCTCAGACCCTGTTCTCTTGAGTCTCACCTGGGCACCTGCCCGACAGCCCCTCTTCCGATGCCCCGCAGAGGACATGTGAGCAGAGCCTTCAATTTGTTGGGCATGGCTCCAGACCAGTGTTGGGCGAACATCTAGATGTTCGGGTTCGGGCCGAACAGGCCGAACATGGCCGCGATGTTCGGGTGTTCGACCCGAACTCCGAACATAATGGAAGTCAATGGGGACCCGAACTTTTGTGCTTTGTAAAGCCTCCTTACATGCTACATACCCCAAATTTACAGGGTATGTGCACCTTGGGAGTGGGTACAAGAGGGAAAAAAAATTTAGCAAAAAGAGCTTATAGTTTTTGAGAAAATCGATTTTAAAGTTTCAAAGGGAAAACTGTCTTTTAAATGCGGGAAATGTCTGTTTTCTTTGCACAGGTAACATGCTTTTTGTCGGCATGCAGTCATAAATGTAATACATATAAGAGGTTCCAGGAAAAGGGACCGGTAACGCTAACCCAGCAGCAGCACACGTGATGGAACAAGAGGAGGGTGGCGCAGGAGCAGAAGGCCACGCTTTGAGACACAACAACCCAGGCCTTGCATGAGGACAAGAAGCGTGCGGATAGCAATTTGCATTTTGTCGCCATGCAGTCATAAATGTAATACAGATGAGAGGTTCAATAAACAGGGACCGGAAACGCTAACCCATCACAGATGTTCATTGTTCATGCTACTTGGTTGGGGTCCGGGAGTGTTGCGTAGTCGTTTCCAATCCAGGATTGATTCATTTTAATTTGAGTCAGACGGTCTGCATTTTCTGTGGAGAGGCGGATACGCCGCCGATCTGTGACGATGCCTCCGGCAGCACTGAAACAGCGTTCCGACATAACGCTGGCTGCCGGGCAAGCCAGCACCTCTATTGCGTACATTGCCAGTTTGTGCCAGGTGTCTAGCTTCGATACCCAATAGTTGAAGGGTGCAGATGGATTGTTCAACACAGCTACGCCATCTGACATGTAGTCCTTGACCATCTTCTCCAGGCGATCGGTGTTGGAGGTGGATCTGCACGCTTGCTGTTCTGTGTGCTGCTGCATGGGTGTCAGAAAATTTTCCCACTCCAAGGACACTGCCGATACCATTCCCTTTTGGGCACTAGCTGTGGCTTGTGTTGTTTGCTGCCCTCCTGGTCGTCCTGGGTTTGCGGAAGTCAGTCTGTCGGCGTACAACTGGCTAGAGGAGGGGGAGGATGTCAATCTCCTCTCTAAAGTCTCCACAAGGGCCTGCTGGTATTCTTCCATTTTGACCTGTCTGGCTCTTTCTTCAAGCAGTTTTGGAACATTGTGTTTGTACCGTGGATCCAGAAGGGTATAAACCCAGTAATTGGTGTTGTCCAGAATGCGCACAATGCGTGGGTCGCGTTCAATGCAGTCCTAGGCCGAAGAGGTCATAGCCTAGGGTCACAAAACCTGTTTATTGGGCAATTTCAATGGTGGCGAGTCTGACGTACATAAATCGCAGCAATGGCCGTTAGCAACGTCTGAATCTCACGAAATGTCTCATGCAGGTAGAAGACATATTGTTAGACTTGGGCTCCAAAGATGGGTTCCCTACATCTCTGCAAACCAGAGTTACAGGGCTTCAAATTTGGTAAAATCCCCCATAGGCTTTCATTGGGCCTCCTATTTACAGTTCCAAAATCTCACATCTTTTCAAAGGGCAATTACTCAGCAGTGGCAAATTTTCTAGCATTGTAGGGACCCTTAGGGGGAACATGACTGGTGAGTTTCGGGCCCCTAGGCCAAAGAGGTCATAGCCTAGGGTCACAAAAACCTGTTTATTGGGGCTATTTCAATGGTAGTGATGGTGACGTACATAAATCGCAGCAATGGCCGTTAGCAAAGTCTGAATCTCACGAAATGTCTCATGCAGGTAGAAGACATATTGTTAGACTTGGATTCCAAAGATGGGGTCCCTACATCTCTGCAAACCAGAGTTACAGGGGTCCAAAATTGGTAAAATCCCCCATAGGATTTCATTGGCTCCCTATTTCACTTTCCAAAATCTCACATCTTTTCAAAGGGCAATGGCTCAGCAGTACCAAATTTTCTAGCATTGTAGGGACCCTTAGGGGGAACATGACTGGTGAGTTTCGGGCCCCTAGGCCGAAGAGGTCATAGCCTAGGGTCACAAAAACCTGTTTATTGGGGCTATTTCAATGGTAGTGATGGTGACGTACATAAATCGCAGCAATGGCCGTTAGCAAAGTCTGAATCTCACGAAATGTCTCATGCAGGTAGAAGACATATTGTTAGACTTGGATTCCAAAGATGGGGTCCCTACATCTCTGCAAACCAGAGTTACAGGGGTCCAAAATTGGTAAAATCCCCCATAGGATTTCATTGGCTCCCTATTTCACTTTTCAAAATCTCACATCTTTTCAAAGGGCAATGGCTCAGCAGTACCAAATTTTCTAGCATTGTAGGGACCCTTAGGGGGAACATGACTGGTGAGTTTCGGGCCCCTAGGCCGAAGAGGTCATAGCCTAGGGTCACAAAAACCTGTTTATTGGGGCTATATCAATGGTAGTGATGGTGACGTACATAAATCGCAGCAATGGCCGTTAGCAAAGTCTGAATCTCACGAAATGTCTCATGCAGGTAGAAGACATATTGTTAGACTTGGATTCCAAAGATGGGGTCCCTACATCTCTGCAAACCAGAGTTACAGGGGTCCAAAATTGGTAAAATCCCCCATAGGATTTCATTGGCTCCCTATTTCACTTTCCAAAATCTCACATCTTTTCAAAGGGCAATGGCTCAGCAGTACCAAATTTTCTAGCATTGTAGGGACCCTTAGGGGGAACATGACTGGTGAGTTTCGGGCCCCTAGGCCGAAGAGGTCATAGCCTAGGGTCACAAAAACCTGTTTATTGGGGCTATTTCAATGGTAGTGATGGTGACGTACATAAATCGCAGCAATGGCCGTTAGCAAAGTCTGAATCTCACGAAATGTCTCATGCAGGTAGAAGACATATTGTTAGACTTGGATTCCAAAGATGGGGTCCCTACATCTCTGCAAACCAGAGTTACAGGGGTCCAAAATTGGTAAAATCCCCCATAGGATTTCATTGGCTCCCTATTTCACTTTCCAAAATCTCACATCTTTTCAAAGGGCAATGGCTCAGCAGTACCAAATTTTCTAGCATTGTAGGGACCCTTAGGGGGAACATGACTGGTGAGTTTCGGGCCCCTAGGCCGAAGAGGTCATAGCCTAGGGTCACAAAAACCTGTTTATTGGGGCTATTTCAATGGTAGTGATGGTGACGTACATAAATCGCAGCAATGGCCGTTAGCAAAGTCTGAATCTCACGAAATGTCTCATGCAGGTAGAAGACATATTGTTAGACTTGGATTCCAAAGATGGGGTCCCTACATCTCTGCAAACCAGAGTTACAGGGGTCCAAAATTGGTAAAATCCCCCATAGGATTTCATTGCCTCCCTATTTCACTTTCCAAAATCTCACATCTTTTCAAAGGGCAATGGCTCAGCAGTACCAAATTTTCTAGCATTGTAGGGACCCTTAGGGGGAACATGACTGGTGAGTTTCGGGCCCCTAGGCCGAAGAGGTCATAGCCTAGGGTCACAAAAACCTGTTTATTTGGGCTATTTCAATGGTAGTGATGGTGGCGTACATAAATCTCAGCCATGGCCGTTAGCAAAGTCTGAATCTCACGAAATGTCTCATGCAGGTAGAAGACATATTGTTAGACTTAGATTCCAAAGATGGGGTCCCTACATCTCTGCAAACCAGAGTTACAGGGGTCCAAAATTGGTAAAATCCCCCATAGGATTTCATTGGCTCCCTATTTCACTTTCCAAAATCTCACATCTTTTCAAAGGGCAATGGCTCAGCAGTACCAAATTTTCTAGCATTGTAGGGACCCTTAGGGGGAACATGACTGGTGAGTTTCGGGCCCCTAGGCCGAAGAGGTCATAGCCTAGGGTCACAAAAACCTGTTTATTGGGGCTATTTCAATGGTAGTGATGGTGACGTACATAAATCGCAGCAATGGCCGTTAGCAAAGTCTGAATCTCACGAAATGTCTCATGCAGGTAGAAGACATATTGTTAGACTTGGATTCCAAAGATGGGGTCCCTACATCTCTGCAAACCAGAGTTACAGGGGTCCAAAATTGGTAAAATCCCCCATAGGATTTCATTGGCTCCCTATTTCACTTTCCAAAATCTCACATCTTTTCAAAGGGCAATGGCTCAGCAGTACCAAATTTTCTAGCATTGTAGGGACCCTTAGGGGGAACATGACTGGTGAGTTTCGGGCCCCTAGGCCGAAGAGGTCATAGCCTAGGGTCACAAAAACCTGTTTATTGGGGCTATTTCAATGGTAGTGATGGTGACGTACATAAATCGCAGCAATGGCCGTTAGCAAAGTCTGAATCTCACGAAATGTCTCATGCAGGTAGAAGACATATTGTTAGACTTGGATTCCAAAGATGGGGTCCCTACATCTCTGCAAACCAGAGTTACAGGGGTCCAAAATTGGTAAAATCCCCCATAGGATTTCATTGCCTCCCTATTTCACTTTCCAAAATCTCACATCTTTTCAAAGGGCAATGGCTCAGCAGTACCAAATTTTCTAGCATTGTAGGGACCCTTAGGGGGAACATGACTGGTGAGTTTCGGGCCCCTAGGCCGAAGAGGTCATAGCCTAGGGTCACAAAAACCTGTTTATTTGGGCTATTTCAATGGTAGTGATGGTGGCGTACATAAATCTCAGCCATGGCCGTTAGCAAAGTCTGAATCTCACGAAATGTCTCATGCAGGTAGAAGACATATTGTTAGACTTAGATTCCAAAGATGGGGTCCCTACATCTCTGCAAACCAGAGTTACAGGGGTCCAAAATTGGGAAAATCCCCCATAGGCTTTCATTGGGCCTCCTATTTACCGTTCCAAAATCTCACACCATTTCAAAGGGCAATGGCTCAGCAGTGGCAAAACTCACCAGTCATGATCCCCCTAAGGGTCCCTACAATGCTAGAAAATTTGGTACTGCTGAGCCATTGCCCTTTGAAAAGATGTGAGATTTTGGAAAGTGAAATAGGGAGCCAATGAAATCCTATGGGGGATTTTACCAATTTTGGACCCCTGTAACTCTGGTTTGCAGAGATGTAGGGACCCCATCTTTGGAATCCAAGTCTAACAATATGTCTTCTACCTGCATGAGACATTTCGTGAGATTCAGACTTTGCTAACGGCCATTGCTGCGATTTATGTACGTCACCATCACTACCATTGAAATAGCCCCAATAAACAGGTTTTTGTGACCCTAGGCTATGACCTCTTCGGCCTAGGGGCCCGAAACTCACCAGTCATGTTCCCCCTAAGGGTCCCTACAATGCTAGAAAATTTGCCACTGCTGAGTAATTGCCCTTTGAAAAGATGTGAGATTTTGGAACTGTAAATAGGAGGCCCAATGAAAGCCTATGGGGGATTTTACCAAATTTGGAGCCCTGTAACTCTGGTTTGCAGAGATGTAGGGAACCCATCTTTGGAGCCCAAGTCTAACAATATGTCTTCTACCTGCATGAGACATTTCGTGAGATTCAGACGTTGCTAACGGCCATTGCTGCGATTTATGTACGTCAGACTCGCCACCATTGAAATTGCCCAATAAACAGGTTTTGTGACCCTAGGCTATGACCTCTTCGGCCTAGGACTGCATTGAACGCGACCCACGCATTGTGCGCATTCTGGACAACACCAATTACTGGGTTTATACCCTTCTGGATCCACGGTACAAACACAATGTTCCAAAACTGCTTGAAGAAAGAGCCAGACAGGTCAAAATGGAAGAATACCAGCAGGCCCTTGTGGAGACTTTAGAGAGGAGATTGACATCCTCCCCCTCCTCTAGCCAGTTGTACGCCGACAGACTGACTTCCGCAAACCCAGGACGACCAGGAGGGCAGCAAACAACACAAGCCGCAGCTAGTGCCCAAAAGGGAATGGTATCGGCAGTGTCCTTGGAGTGGGAACATTTTCTGACACCCATGCAGCAGCACACAGAACAGCAAGCGTGCAGATCCACCTCCAACACCGATCGCCTGGAGAAGATGGTCAAGGACTACATGTCAGATGGCGTAGCTGTGTTGAACAATCCATCTGCACCCTTCAACTATTGGGTATCGAAGCTAGACACCTGGCACAAACTGGCAATGTACGCAATAGAGGTGCTGGCTTGCCCGGCAGCCAGCGTTATGTCGGAACGCTGTTTCAGTGCTGCCGGAGGCATCGTCACAGATCGGCGGCGTATCCGCCTCTCCACAGAAAATGCAGACCGTCTGACTCAAATTAAAATGAATCAATCCTGGATTGGAAACGACTACGCAACACTCCCGGACCCCAACCAAGTAACATGAACAATGAACATCTGTGATGGGTTAGCGTTTCCGGTCCCTGTTTATTGAACCTCTCATCTGTATTACATTTATGACTGCATGGCGACAAAATGCAAATTGCTATCCGCACGCTTCTTGTCCTCATGCAAGGCCTGGGTTGTTGTGTCTCAAAGCGTGGCCTTCTCCTCCTGCGCCACCCTCCTCTTGTTCCATCACGTGTGCTGCTGCTGGGTTAGCGTTACCGGTCCCTTTTCCTGGAACCTCTTATATGTATTACATTTATGACTGCATGCCGACAAAAAGCATGTTACCTGTGCAAAGAAAACAGACATTTCCCGCATTTAAAAGACAGTTTTCCCTTTGAAACTTTAAAATCGATTTTCTCAAAAACTATAAGCTCTTTTTGCAAAAAAAATTTTTCCTCTTGTACCCACTCCCAAGGTGCACATACCCTGTAAATTTGGGGTATGTAGCATGTAAGGAGGCTTTACAAAGCACGAAAGTTCGGGTCCCCATTGACTTCCATTATGTTCGGAGTTCGGCCATGTTCGGCCCGAACCCGAACATCTAGATCAGTGTTTCTCAAGATTTTATTGGTATGTACCCCTTTTAATACCCTGTACTCACCAAGTACCCCCTAGCATAGTACACCTTATCACAAGTACCCCTTGACAAATATATTTTTAATCCTAGTACATGATAATTGGTTCTAAACCATTTCCAAGCATTTTAATTAGCTAAAACACTAATTTGGTGGTGTGTAAATAAAATGTATCATTTGTAAAATTCGAAATTTGTTGTTCTTGGTTAAGTATATCAAGCCCGAGTACCCCCTGGAACCATCAGAAGTACCCCCTGGGGTACGCGTACCACACGTTGAGAACCTAGGATCTAGATGTTCGCCCAACACTACACGTGACCCGTTCGGCCAATCACAGCGCTAGCCGAACGTTCGGGTAACGTTCGGCCATGCGCTCTTAGTTCGGCCATATGGCCGAACAGTTTGGCCGAACACCATCAGGTGTTCGGCCGAACCCGAACATCACCCGAACAGGGTGATGTTCTGCAGAACCCGAACAGTGGCGAACACTGTTCGCCCAACACTACTCCAGACCTCGTTCTACAGCAGCCTACCCTCGGGATAGGTGTTGCATGTTTCCCATTTGAGAAGCTGCGACCTAGTGTAGGTGGTGTGCTGGGGTGGCATAGGGGGAGCAGCTCCGTGTGTCTGATGGTAGCAGTGGTGCTCGCAGACAGTGGTGCTCGGATACCTCTTTTTGATATGTGGATTGTTCCGGATCCAGATAGCAAAAAATCGGAATGAATCCAGATATTTGGATTCAAACCGTTTGGAAATCCGAGTCTATCCAGATATCTGAACCCATTATCCGGATTGAAATCCAGAATCCGGATTGAAATCCAGAAGTGGCCTTTAAATTGCTTCCAAAACATCTTTTATAGTAAATGATGCATGAAGCATCATGTTTTTTTAAAGAAAAACCGCAATTGTTTATGTGGGGAGGTATAATACAAAAAAAATAAATAAATAAAAAGAAATGGTTGTAAATTAACATCAGGAGGTTCCAGACAGTGGTCGTGAAGCCCACATTGTGTCCAATGCACAACTGGGACATCAAAGTTTTCAGTCCAGACATCTCAAAAAAATTAAAGTTTTTTTTTTTTCAAAAAAATACAGCTATTGTAGTGGCGTAATAGCTGGTGGCAGACTGGCAGCAGAAGATTTGTTCTGTCTGCACCCTGGCGGTAGGTAGAGATCTCTGTTGTAGAGCTGGTGATGACTGTGAACCAAGGAAAGCAAGTGTGGCACTCCTGACAATCCAGGAAAGTTCAGTGGGTAGAATGGCACTGGGCCAAAACTTCTCGCACAGTGAATCGCTTGCACTATACAAATTCAGCCACTGACGTGTGCCCCGTAAACATGGTAGGAAGGAAGTATTGCATGAATTCACTGTAAACAAGAAGCAGATTCGGGCACCATCCGTCATTCAGCTCATTTATTAAAACAACTTGTGCAATATGAGATGTCAAATGGATATCACCTGATTCTCATGACGATACTGTGCAGGATGGGGTGGAGGTGGGTGCTCAGGGTTGCAAAAGGGTCGGCGACGGCCGTTTCGCGTCCACCAGGACGCTTGGTCACGCTGCGTTCCACCACGCAGCGTGACCAAGCGTCCTGGTGGACGCGAAACGGCCGTCGCCGACCCTTCTGCAACCCTGAGCACCCACCTCCACCCCATCCTGCACAGTATCGTCATGAGAATCAGGTGATATCCATTTGACATCTCATATTGCACAAGTTGTTTTAATAAATGAGCTGAATGACGGATGGTGCCCGAATCTGCTTCTTGTTTACAGTGTAGAGCTGGTGATGACCTGCTCATCCACCATCAGCTCCATCACAGGCTCGGCGTCTTTCTCCTCCAATGTGCACCAACGACCCTGCTGGAAAATGGCTGCTACATGTTGCTGCACCTCTGCAGTGTGACTCCCCCTAACAGCTGGGCGCCCAGTGCGTCCACGGCCAGTGGCTATCGGCGGAATGGACACTGATGCGGCAGAACTCCAACGGTGGTGGCAATGCTGCACCCTCTCCTCTTGCCCTTGCTTTTCATGCTACCCCTCCCCCGGCTGCCAGTGCCAGCAGACATAGTACAACTTTATATGTGTCCAAATGAAGTGGGGTACTTGTACTGTATTCAAAACAGTAGTACTGTACAGTAGTAGGTAGTAGCAGTAGTAGAACTTCAAATAACAGAGTGACAGCAGAGTAGCATACACTGACACACTAACTGTTTGTCTATCTGTCACACTGTAACAGCACTGCAATTAAAGAAAGCTAACTCAATACAAATTAACTATATATAACTAGTAATAGTAGACTAGTTGTAGTAGTACTAGTAGAACTTCAACTGACAGAGTGACAGGAGCACACACTAACTGTCTATCTGTCACACACTGACTGACTCTAACAGCAGCACTGCAGTAACTATCTGTAGTAAATGAAGCTAACACAGTAGTAGTACTCTCTCTAACAACTAACTACACTGGTTTAGTACAGGTGTTTAGGAGCAATAACGCTAGGTTTAGCACAGAATACAGCACTTGCTTAGCCAACAGCACTGGCAGGGGCGTAGCAATAGGGGTTGCAAAGGTAGCCAACGCATCGGGGCCCTCAACTCCAGTATTAGCTCTCTATTGGTCCTGTGCACATAATAATAATTTCTATAGATACTTTGAATAATAGTAACCATTAACAAGCTGTTCCCCATCCCCTTCTTGCACCTCAGACACTGCAGTTGCCATTGGCAGGTTTTGGTGCGCCGTATCAATTGCTATGTATAGAGTGCTTGGGGGGCGCCATTGTAAAACTTGCATAGGGGCCCACAGCTCTTTGGCTATGTCACTGAGGACTGGAGATGTCAGTGAGCAGTCACAAGCAAGGACAAGATTCTCATCATGGCGCCCGTCTTATATACAGGAGGGGCTGGCCAGGGTTCCCCTCTGTGATTGGTTGCTAGGGCTTCGGCTGGGAGCCCTCTGATTGGCTTAATGACGTCATCTCCGTGGTTACGCTATCCGTATCCGGGTACCCGAACTAGGTATCTGGACTGATTTCCGGATACCTAATACGTATCTGGATTCACTGGAATACTGCATTCCGAATTTGTACAGCTCTCTGGAATCCGTATCCGAGTTCGGATACCAGAAAAAAAGTTTGGATATCTGGATAGTTCAGGTATCTGGAATCTGGATGAGCATCACTGCTCGCAGAACTGCACATAAGCCGCGGGCCATGAACAGATCTGCATAACATGACATTAGGTCCCTGCATGCGCAGAGGACCCAGACTGGCTTCGACTGAGCCCGTTATCGGGGCTCACCGCGGCTGAACGAGAGACAGCAGGAGGACAGTGAGGGACACATTCGTGCTGGTGGGGCTGGAAGAAGCCCCGGGAAAGTAAAAAAAAAAAATACCAATTGCCTGACTCTCCTGCTGATCCTGTGTGTCTAAGGGCTCAAACCCACTAGAGCGATTTTCTGAGGAAGTGATTCAAACCGCTAGCGATTTCCCTAAAGGCTCAGCTAGTGTTAATGGATGGGCCAAATTCCACTGGAGCGATTGCGATTACCAAATTGCAAAACTCAGGACATGCAGCATTTTTAGCGTTAGCGATTAGCGTTTCTGCAATGTAAAGTATATAAACGCTGGCCTAATCGCTCATCAAAACCTGCACAGAGTGATTTTGCTAGCGTTTTTAAGTTACTGCCCAATGTAACAAAATTAAAATTAATTGAAAGGACCAATCAGAATTTAAAACGCTAATCGCTACACAACCGCTGGCGAATTGATTACACTTTTTAAAGTTGCTACCTAAAACACGAATGAAATCGCTTACAAAACACTCATACAAGTAGCTAGCGATTGCGATTAGCGATAGCGCTTTGTAGTGGGTTACAAACCTTAGGGTCCGTTCTCACTTGAGCGGGAATCGCGCGATTCCCGCTCAAGGCAAACCGCTAGCGGTTTTTAAAAGCTGCTAGCACAAGTAACACTATGGCAGTGTTCTTACTGCCGCGTTTGCGGTTAGCGTTAACCGCAAACGTGTTACATGCAGCGGTTTGCCGGCGATTAGCGATCGCAATTGGCATGCATAGCACCGCTAATCGCGATCGCTCCTAAAACGCTGCAGTGTCCAGTTATTTTTTCCACGTGAATCGTGGAAAAATCACTACCGCAAAACGCCGGCGGTAATCGCCGGCGTTTTGCGGTTGTAAGTGTGAAGGGGCCCTTATACTTTTATCCACAGCTCTTCAACAAGCATGCAGATCAGGTGCTCTGACTAAAGACAGACTGGATTAGCTGCATACTTGTTAATGCCAAGCTATTTACTACAATAATTAGCTTGACGTTTTTCTGCAGGGACTTCGGGACGGCATTAACCACCCTGGCGTTCTATTAAGATCGCCAGGGCGGCTGCGGGAGGGTTTTTTTTTTAATTAAAAAAAAACTATTTCATGCAGCCAACTGAAAGTTGGCTGCATGAAAGCCCACTAGATGGCGCTCCGGAGGCGTTCTTCTGATCGCCTCCGGCGGCCAAAAGTAACACGGAAGGCCGCAATGAGCGTGTTTTGCTTACTTCGTCGCCATGGCGACGAGCGGAGTGACGTCATGGATGTCAGCCGACGTCCTGACGTCAGCCGCCTCCGATCCAGCCCTTAGCGCTGGCCGGAACTATTTGTTCCGGCTGTGCAGGGCTCAGGCGGCTGGGGGGACCCTCTTTCGCCGCTGAGCGGCGGCGATCAGGCAGCACACGCGGCTGGCAAAGTGCCGGCTGCGTGTGCTGCACTTTATTTGAACAAAATCGGCCCAGCAGGGCCTGAGCGGCACCCTCTGGCGGTACTGGACGAGCTGAGCTCGTCCATACCGCTAAGGTGGTTAAAGGACAGAGCTCTCTGTTGGTGGGGTCTGATGGCTCCCCCAATGTTTTTATGTAAATATTTATGTTATTATTTTTATTATTACATTTTACTATTTTTTTCAATAATTTATTCCCGTCCCTCCCTCTCCCGCCAGCCAATCATAGCGATCGGCTGTTAAAGGCTTCAGCCTCCTATCGCGCCTATCTCCCCCAGGGGGACAGCCGTGTCACAAGGCTGTCCCCAAGTACAGCTCTGCCTTAGATCACAGTGCTGTATAGCCTAATTAGACGGCGGTTTTGCCGTCTAACAGTCTCCGAGCGGAGATTGCCACTGGGAGACTGAAGGCGGCGCAGAACTCCGCCTTCCAAGTGGAGATGCACACACATTGGCGCGCACAATTTCCTGCTAGCCCCATAGAAAGCCATTCACGCCAATCGGCATGGAGCTGTCCTGGGGCTGCCGCTGCATTTACGCCAATCGGCGTGGAGCGGTCGGCAAGAGGCAAAAGTCCAGATAAAATGCTATCACTACTCCTTCCTCGGCCCATCATACCAACAAACAACTTCCATAAGCTGCAGAAAGTGAGAACAAGAGTTGGGGGGAACTTTAAAGGAACACTATCGATTAACATGTTTTTTTAAATTGAGATAGGAATTGTTTGGGAAGTGCTCTTATGTACTGGTGCATACATTTGACTGCTAATCTGTTTGTTTACTGTTATCAATTTCCTTCCACACTTCCCTGATGCTGATTCTGACGGGCCAGTGAACCATAAGAGGAGGGGGGATTCCCTCACACTCACACTACACACTGTTAATCCTGTGTGAGAGAGAAAGCTCTCACTGCAAAAATGATAAGAAACCATTATGTAAATTGTTGGAAATGTGAGACATTGCACTCTGGGAAAACAATTATGGAGTAAAATATAAGTTTTTGTCAAAATATGTGGTAGCAACCTTCTAAAAATATGGCCTCTATCCACCATTTTTGAGCTGGGAGAGGAGGAGGATGATATTGAACACCAGCTAATTGGGGAAGTTGGTGCACTTATAACTAGAAATATGATAATTAACAACTGGAAAGTGTCAAACCATTTAAAGAGTAACTGTCAGGCTGCAGAAGCTAATTTAAACCTCTATTCTCCTGTGTTAAACAGTTTAGAAGGAAGCTCAAAAGCCATTGTGAAGATAAAAATCTCAGTTACCTTTGATGTGTGCTTATCAGCAAGTCTGTTATAGACCCATAAAGACGCAAGCCGCATACTAAACTGCAAAGCATTCTGGGGCCCTCCCCTCGGCTGCTAATGAGACGTTACAGAAGCTTGTTATAAGTCCAGCGTGTAGCACTGATAAATCTCGGGGCAGAGTACTCTGCAGGAGTCAGCTATTGTTCCTAGCCACATGGCTCATTAATATTCACTGCACACTGTGTTGTTCAAGTAGGAGCTTATCTGTGATCAGGAAGCAGGCAGGACATGACGACACATTTGACAGAAAAACATGGAGCCTGCCATGAGCTGTCAGGAGCATCTATCTCTGCATATACTATATACAAATTCTGTGAAATCCAAATGTGGACAGTGAAATGCATATGTAATGTAAGTACAGCCAATCTTTAGCTGCTGATATATGTGTTTATTTTCTCTGAGACCTTATACCTAACAGCTCCTCTTTAAGATTCAAGAGTGGATAAATAAGATGTGCCTCTTCTTTGAGGAAATAGCTGACGCAGACAGAGAGAGCTACCTTACCATAAGAATAATTGAGCTTAACAAAGGTGATAGAGATACTAGACTGTGAGTCTTTAATGAAAAAGAGCTGAAGTCTATAAACCTAGTCAGGAACCTTATCAACAATCTGGGTGTTCATTGATGAATGGAGCGAATGTTGTACATTTGCGACACTGAATGTTTGCACAAGGATGGTTTTCTGGGGCTTACCTGAATACTATGAGAGAACCGCCTCTGCGCCAAGCTCTGAGGCATCCACCTCAACAGTAAATGATCACAGAACATCAGGATAAACCAGAATAGGAGCAGAACAAGGTCTTGGAATGCCTGACTGGCCACTGGGGGCCACAGAGAAGGACTGGTATTCTTTCTCGTAAGGTCAGTGAGAGCAATATTCTTGGTGGAGTATCCCTTTATAAACTTGTGGTAATAATTAGCAAAGGCCAAGAACCACTGTAGGGATTTCAGGTCGGTGGGTTGAGGCCAGTGCAGCACAGTGAAAATTTTTGCTTAATCCATGGCCACCCTAGAGTCTGAGACAACATAGTCCAAGAACTGAACTTGACTGGTCTCAAAAACACACTTTTTGAGCTTGGTGTAGAGATGATTCTCCTGTAATTTTTTTTAGAATTGTTCAAAGTAGACAACAACAGATCTCCTCAAGAAATCAAAAAATACAGTGGGATGCGAAAGTTTAGACAACCTTGTTAATCGTCATGATTTTCCTTTATAAATCGTTGGTTGTTACAATAAAAAATGTCAGTTAAATATATCATATAGGAGACACACACAGTGATATTTGAGAAGTGAAATGAAGTTTATTGGATTTACAGAAATTGTGCAATAATTGTTTAAACAAAATTAGGGTGGTACATAAATATGGGCACCACAATAAAGAAATGAAATCAATATTTCGTAGATCCTCCTTTTGCAGAAATAACAGCCTCTAAACACTTCCTGTTGGTTCCAATGAGAGTCTGGATTCTGGTTAAAGGTATTTTGGACCATTCTGCTTTACAAAACATCTCTAGTTAATTCAGGTTTGATGGCTTCCAAGCATAGAAAGCTCTCTTTAATTCACACCAAAGATTTTCAGTTATATTCAGGTCTGGGGACTGAGATGGCCATTCCAGAAAATTGTACTTGTTCCTCTGCATGAATGCCTTAGTGGATTTTGAGCAGTGTTTAGGGTCCTTGTTTTGTTGAAAGATCCAGCCCCAGCGCAGCTTCAGCTTTGTCACTGATTCCTGGACATTGGTCTCCAGAATCTGCTCATACTGAGTGAAATCCATGCATCCCTCAACTTTGACAAGATTCCCAGTCTCTGCACTGGCCACACAGCCCCACAGTATGATGAAACCACCACCATATTTTACTGTAGGTAGCAGGTGTTTTTCTTGGAATACTGCTTTCTTTTTCCTCCATGTTATGCCCAAATAACGTTTCATCAGTCTACATCACCTTATTCCAAAATTAAGCTGGCTTGTCCAAATGTGCTTTAGCATACCTCAAGTGGCTCTGTTTGTGCTGTGGGCGGAGAAAAGGCTTCCTCTGCATCACTTTCTCATACAGCATTTCCTTGTGTAAAGTGCGCCGAATGGTTGAACGATGCACAGTGACTCCATCTGCAGCAAGATGATGTAGGTCTTTGGAGCTGGTCTGTGGGTTGCAGAGCTGGGACAAGGTCCTTCAGCACCCAAGGCTGAGACACCAAAGTGCGCCCCTCCATCCCTCCGCCCCAGCCGTCACACACTGATTGCTACTAGACTAAGAGGCGCCCCAGGGCCCCCAACCTCCCCAATACCTTAATCTCTAGTTATCTGACTTGCAGTCACTGCCATGTATCCCATTTTCCTATTTCTTTCTGCTTCAAACACAATTGGGAATGACAACTGAATGAATTGTGCGCCCCCTCCTACACTGCGCCCTGAGGCTGGAGCCTCTCCAGCCTCTGCCTCGGCCCGGCCCTGGTGGGTTGTCTCTGACTGTTCTCACCATTCGTGGCTTCTGTCTATCCGAGATTTTTCTTGGTCTGCCACTTCAAACCTTAACTTGAACTAAGCCTGTGGTCTTCCATTTCCTTAATATGTTCCTAACTGTGGACACAGACAGCTGAAATCTCTGATACAACTTTCTGTATCCTTCCCCTAAACCATGATGGTGAAAAATCTTTGTCTTCGGGTCATGTGAGAGTTGTTTTGAGACCCCCATGTTGCTTCTCTTCAGATAAAATTAAAAGAGGAGGTAAACTTACAATTGACACCCTTAAATACTCTCTCATAATTGGATTCTCCGATGTATGTAGGCCAGGGTCACTGAGCTTACTAAGCCAATTTGAGTTCCAATAATAGTTCTAAAGGTTTCGGAATCAATAAAATGACTGCAAAAAAACTGCAGGTGCATTACAGAGTCCAAACGGCATCACCAAATACTCATAATGCATATCTTGAGTGTTAAATGCTGTCTTCCATTCGCCTCTCTGGCAAATGTGAAATTTTGGTGAAAATCCTAGCTCCTGTCAGTTGACCAAACAAATCATCAATCAAAGCAAGCAAAGGATGCCTGTTTTTTAGTTCGTCCAGAAACGCCCACATGACCCCGAAGAGATGCTGACTCCTGCGTAGAGTCAGACACCCATCCCCACTGACTCCCACAGATGACCAATCCACCAATGGAACCGGGCCGAGGTGAGATTGTGAAAAAAAAATGTTTTAAATGACACACCGATATCACAGATAATGGACAGTAAGGTCACACAGATGTTGGTGTGATGCTGTGTGGGGGTAACACAGCATGTGTCGTGTAACAAATATCAGTGACACTCAATCACTTATGCACAGTATTGGCGGGCTATAATGGTGACGCGACAACACATTACTCTGTCTGTATACGTAATACAGGTGTATTTTGTAAAGCACTGCAAAATGTTATCACTGTATAAATGAGTAAAAACAATAATAATTTATGTAAGTTTGACAATTCTATATTTACAGTAAAGGTGAGGATATTTCACATGATGTATTCTCAAATTTATGTAAAAATTTGCATTATCATGATGAATTGTTCTCTGTGGTTTGAAGGAGACTGTATGGTAACTGTTCTTATACCTTTATCATTGCAGATGCCTTTAGTGAGAGCAGTACAGACGCATCATTGAAATTACCTGAAGCCTCATGTATAGTGGATCCTGAGCTTTTGATCTCTCAAGGTCAACTCTTAAATCAAGGCTGTAAAGATCAAAGTAATTCAGATGATCATTCAAGAAATTCAGAAGCATTTAGGAAATCTTTAATCCATGTTCATAAAGAACATAAAAGAGAAAATAAAGAGGAATTAAATGAAACACAAGGATCAGGTGATAAAAGTAAATCAATATGGATGTCACGTGAGCAGAAGTATGCTCTGACTCCACACAGAGTCTCCTGGATTGAAGAACATCACATTTTGGAAGCTACTTTAAAGAAAGCTAACTCGGAAACTTCTCTAAACTCATCTGATAGTTTCCTCCTTCCTCCTCCACCAGAGCTAGATTCTGTTTCTATAAGTAGTGTTGAGGAAGAAGAACCTTGTTCCTTAAAATCAAAGAGAAAACATTCACATGGTCTTGGGGATATAGTCAGACATAGCCTATTGGCAGTAAGCACAGTCCTAACTGGATTTGTTTCTCCAGAGAAACATGTGGGAAACCGAATTCAGCAACTTGCAGAAGACCCTTCAACTTACCTGGGTGGTACTGTTCAAAAATGTATATGTAATTTGCAAAAAGGGACTGTTCATTATCTTTCCTCCATCCACATGCTACAGGATATTCGTCAACTGCTCACCAGTTTGAGGAATTATTTGCTTGAGAGTAGTGAAATTTGGGAAATTCTGGAACATCAAGAAATTGAAGAATTCAAGATTGGTATGACATATATTCCCTTAAATTATATGAGAGAAAATGTACTATGAATACAGACCCACTGTTAGGAGTTTAAGGGGAAGTAGTCTAATTAATTCATGAGTTAGTATAAAACTCAAAACATACAATAATTAATGAGAAGTGTGGGATGATACAGTTTTGACACACCAGTTAAAACACATACATATCAAGTCTTTGAAACTGGTACATTTTCATAACTACATAATTGGGTTGAAAAAAGACATATGTCCATTGAGTTCGACCAGAAAATAAGGTACAACGCTAGCTTGCACCCTCCCTCAGATATATCCAGGGCAATTTGTAGGTCATAGAGCTCCCAGGGCGAGGATGTATAACTTGCACCCTCCATAGACTTCGGCACAGTGTTGCGATGCAGTAGCCAGAGGTGCACCCCAGTATTAGGTAGTCCCCAGTATAGCTAGCCAGAGGCCCCAGTATTATTTAGCCAGATGTAGCCACCCACCCTGTATGTGTAATAAATATTTGTTGATTGCTAAGGGCAACAACACTACACCTTTGTTTAGCACCATATCACAGAACGTGTGATAAATTGACACTCATCACAGCAGTAGCAATGGAGATATAACTGATAGCCGTTCTTCAAACTTTAAGGAGTTTATTTGACAAGATAGATATACAGGTGTGTTCATCAGCAATCTTATCTTCGTTACATGGTTATTACCTCATCAAAGCAATCAATCTGTGGTAATTCATCTTAAGCGTTTCTTGACCTAGTCCATATCATTAGCTCAGATTGTTTTCTGTTTCCTGGCGATTGTTTACCTTTAGGAAATATGAAAACACTTGATGTTTACCCCGCTGCCACCTGGATGCCGGTACATCTTGATCTGATACAGCGCTCCGGCCTTGACACACAAAATATTCTACTGAACATTGTGCTTCTTGAAGTGTCTCTATTTCTCTCTAAGAGAAATTCTCCTTAAAGAGAAACTCTGCATAGAAAGTCTAGTTTTTACTAAAACCAGTTATCTAAAGTAACTGAAGGCCCAGAATTCAAGTACACCATCCTTAAATTCCAACAGTAGGTAGCCAGAGAACCCCACCCCATTTGGGTGGATAGAGAGGCCTCATTAAGATAGACAGAGAGCCCCCCTCTTTAGGCAACAAGGTAACCTCCCTTTTCAGTAGCTAGATAATCCCCCCCATTTAGGTAGCCAGAGAGCCCTCCTCCTTTAGGTAGCCAGAAACTTTCCCCGCCTTCAGGTTGTCAGAGAGCCTCCCCTTTAGGAATCCGGAGAGCCACCATTTAGATAGCCAGAGAACCTCCCTTTAGATAGCCAGAGCCCCCCCTCCTTTTGGTAGCCAGAGTCCCCCCTTAGGTAGCCAGAGGTACCCCGTTTAGATAGTTTGAGAGCCCCTCTTTAGGTAGCCAGAGAATGCCCTCCTTTTTTTAGTTTTAAAGAGAATTTTTTTGCATTTTCAGGCCACTCAACATGAGTTGCCCAATTATAGCAAGACAACAACAACAAAACCAAAAAAGAACATAAACATTCAGCACATGTTCGTGTTAATTCAGATCCAAACTTGCCAGAGCTTACAAATCTGTTGAACTTTGAATTCTGGTCCAGGCGATGGGTGAAATATATTCATGAACTATTAATCAATGGTGTTTTTAAGAGTTTCATGCAATTTAGGGAGGAGTTTTGCATACCAAGGCACTCACTGTTTAGAAATTTTCAGCTGAGAGCCCCCTCCTTCAGGTAGCCAGAGCCCCCCGTTTATTAGCCAGAGCCACCTTCAGGTAGCCACAGAACCCTGCCCTTTGGTAGCCAGAGAGTACCCCTGTTTAGGTTGCCAGGGAGCCCTGCTGAAGGGTAGCCATATAGCCCCACTGATGGGTAGCCAGAGAGCCTTGCTGTTGGATAGGCAGAGAGGGACAAGTGGGTGAGCACATGCAAGTTGTCACTCACCTCCCGGGATCCACGCAGTGCATGTTCTTCCTTCTTCCTGCTTCTAGACGTCCTGTATCATGGTAATAGCACCCTCTATGATGACATCATAGGACGCCTAGAAGCAGGAAGAAGGAAGGACATGTGGAGCGTGGATCCCGGGATGTGAGTGACAACTTTTGCTGCGCTCAACCCCCGCCACTGCAACCTCCTCCCTCAAACCTCACCGCTGTTTCCAGGGCAATGCCCAGCTCTGCGCTCTGCCTGCCCCTAGAAAAGGTCATGTATTTATCAATTTATCCAGAGGAAGGTGAAAACCCTTACAAGGTTTTGACCTACTAGCCCTAAAGGAAAAATATTATATAGTAATTATAGCCATGGATGTCTGGTTAAGAGCTCTGCCTCTGACATGGGAGACCTGGGTTCAAATCTTGGCTCTTCCTATTTTAGTAAGTAGGCACCTATTCAGTAAGGAGTTTTTGGGCACTGCTACTGCCTACTGAGTGCACTCTAGTGGCTGCCTTACAAGAGCTTTGAGTCTGAAAGGAGAAAAGACAAATACTAAACAAAAAAACTAAACGAATGCAGTTTTTTTTTTTTTTTTTTTTTTTTTTTTTATTATATCTCTAAGCTTTTTTCCCCAGAGTAAATAAGCACAGTTTATTTAACTTTTCCTGGTAAGCCAGACCCTCCAACCCTCTGATCAATGTTGTTGCTCCTTTCTGCACCGGTAAGGGGCCACTGTCAATGCCTCTAGCTATCCCAGAGCAGACGCCTCCAGCGGTCTTGGGAAGACCACCAGCAATAGTTACCATGGTAACTAGGTAATAAACAAACATATTGTATAAGGCCAAACCACCCTTATCCATCCCCAGCAGAAGAGAGGCAATTGAGGTGCTCAGCAATCTGTTCGCGTGGATGAAGGAGCAATTAAGGGTATCAATTTATATTTAAAAAAAAATTTGTGTGATTCCACACGGCAATTTTGAAATATGTATGCAAATGTTGGCAAGAAAACGGAAAATTGTATACTCACCTAACGGTAATTTTCCTTTCCAAGTGCATCCATGGCAGCATACATATGGGTTAAGCCCCACCCATACCAATTAACAGGACCTTAGCTATAAAAGAAAGTGACCCCTAGCGAGCAGCATTCTCATTGACTAGCCGAACCTGAGAACAGCAAAAAGCCAACAAAAGGAAAGGGAGGGAAATCCCTATGCTGCCATGGATGCACATGGAAAGGAAAATTACCGTTAGGTGAGTATACAATTTTCCGTTTTCCATATGCCTCCATGGCAGCATACATATGGGACCTAACTAGCAGAAAAAAAGTAAGGGTGGGACAAGACTTGCTGACCAAAAATAATTTCAATTAACCACCCTGGAGGTAATGACGAGCCTGGCTCGTCCAGCAGAAACATGCTGAAAGTGGTAATGACGAGCTGGGCTCGTCAATACTGCCAGGGAGATTTCCTGTTTCTCTGCACCGCCGGCTCCACTTTTCCCTCATCAGAGGGATTCCCCAGAGTGGCTGGATGCCTGTCAGCACGCTGTGGGTAGCGATCTGTGCTACCCCCAGCGTGCAGAACTAGCATCCAGCCACTCTGGGGAATCCCTGTGCAGCCGGCGGGCAGAGAAAGTACGTGCGGGCAGGGATTCCCCCTTCTGTGCGGAGGGGGTGGCCGGGTGTCTCCCTTTTGTGCAGGGGGGAAGATCCCCCTTCTATGCGGGCTGGTGGCCTGATGTCTCCCTTCTGTGCAGGGGGGGAGATCCCCCTTCTATGCGGGCTGGTGGCCTGGTGTCTCCCTTCTGCGAAGGGGGGGGGGAGATCCCCCTCCTATGCGGGCTGGTGGCCGGGTGTCTCCCTTCTGTGCAGGGGGGGAGATCCCCCTTCTATGCGGGCTGGTGGCCGGGTGTCTCCCTTCTGCGCAGGGGGGGGGAGATCCCCCTTCTATGCGGGCTGTTCGGGGACTCCCCCTTCTGTGTGTGGGGGGGTCCCCTTCTGTGCGGGCTGGCTGGGGGTGGCTCTTCCCTCTTCCTCCCTCCGGATCCCACGTGCATCCCCCCGTACCCCCCCCCCCCCCTCCTGATCTCCTATCCTCCCCGGTATCCAGCCCTACACTACTCACCCGAGGGCTGTCTCCTGCGCCGGCCGCGATTGGCACCCTCCTCCTCCATCGCTGAAGTCCCGGTCTGTGTAACTACAGTACGAGGCTTGGTGACGTCACCAAGCCTCGTACTGTAGTTACACAGAACCGAGACTTCAGTGATGGAGGAGGAGGGTGCCAATCGCGGCCGGCGCAGGAGACAGCCCTCGGGTGAGTAGTGTAGGGCTGGATACCGGGGAGGATAGGAGATCAGGAGGGGGGGGGGTACGGGGGGGACGCACGTGGGATCCGGAGGGAGGAAGAGGGAAGAGCCACCCCCAGCCAGCCCGCACAGAAGGGGACCCCCCCACACACAGAAGGGGGAGTCCCGAACAGCCCGCATAGAAGGGGGATCTCCCCCCCCCCCTGCGCAGAAGGGAGACACCCGGCCACCAGCCCGCATAGAAGGGGGATCTCCCCCCCTGCACAGAAGGGAGACACCCGGCCACCAGCCCGCATAGAAGGGGGATCTCCCCCCCCACCCTGCGCAGAAGGGAGACACCCGGCCACCAGCCCACATAGAAGGGGGATCTCCCCCCCTGCACAGAAGGGAGACACCCGGCCACCAGCCCACATAGAAGGGGGATCTCCCCCCCACCCTGCGCAGAAGGGAGACACCCGGCCACCAGCCCACATAGAAGGGGGATCTCCCCCCCCACCCTGCGCAGAAGGGAGACACCCGGCCACCAGCCCGCATAGAAGGGGGATCTCCCCCCCTGCACAGAAGGGAGACACCCGGCCACCAGCCCACATAGAAGGGGGATCTCCCCCCCCACCCTGCGCAGAAGGGAGACACCCGGCCACCAGCCCACATAGAAGGGGGATCTCCCCCCCCCACCCTGCGCAGAAGGGAGACACCCGGCCACCAGCCCGCATAGAAGGGGGATTCCCCCCCCCCCCCCCTGCGCAGAAGGGGGAATCCCCGACCAGCCACCAGCCCACAAGGAAGAGGGATCCCCCCCCCTCCCCTGCACAGAAGCCGCCGCAGGAGACAGCCCTCGGGTTAGTAAATCGGGGCTGGAGGAGACTGGGGGGTGGGGGATCGGGGGGGGGGGGGGGCGAGGGGGGACACCTGGCTACCTATACATCTGGCTAAATAACTGGCTACCTATACATCTGGTAAAACATCTGGCTACCTATACATCTGGCTAAATAACTGGCTACCTATACATCTGGTAAAACATCTGGCTACCTATACTTCTGGCTAAATATCTGCCTACCTATACATCTGGTAAAACATCTGGCTACCTATACTTCTGGCTAAATATCTGCCTACCTATACATTTGGTAAAATATCTGCCTACCTATACATCTGGCAAAACTATACACCTGGCTACACATCTGGGTCTTATATTCACCATTGGCGTGCTGATCCCTCGTTGCGTACCTCTGATAGCTTCCTCGGTGCCTTCTTCCATGTCCCTTGGCAGATTTTGCTTCATGTCCCCCGGCGATCAGCGTTGATGACACCAGGGTCACACAGTGTCATCAACATCTCACAGTAAACACTTTTTTTTATTTTAATTTAATACAATATCCTGTATTGAATTCAATATTTAAAAAAAAATGATTGCAAAAAAAAAAAAAGGTTGACAATTATTGGAAATTAATTGAACCACTTTTTGCACGGAAATCCTGGGGAAATAGAACGCCAGGGAGGTTAAGGCTTTAACAGATACAGAAATAACTTTCTTTCTAAATTAAACTGAAGCGGAGGCTACTGGATTGACTCTGAAATGGGCAATGAAAGTATGGACAGAGGACCAGTTGGCAGCCTAGTGAATCTTTGCCCGGATAGCGAAGGTGGCACAGGGGACAGCTGAGAAGAGTGCACTGTGATGCCACCCAGAGGGACAAGGTCAAAAACACCCTGATAATAGGCTAGCCTTAATAAAAGGCTTTGTTGATTCATTTTAGCCATGAAGAGATCTTTTGAGTTTGATGTTAGCTGGCTCTTTCTCATACCTGATGGAATTATGAAGAGCTGTTCTGATTTCCTAAAGCTCCCTTGTTACATTCACATAGGCTCTAAGTGTTCTTGCAACATCTAGAACATGCAGACCAGAGGAATTTGCATCCATAAAAGATGGCACTGTCCGATCCTGATTAAAGGGAAGCCCGGAAGTGAAGTGCTGTAGTGGTCTCAAAACTACTGAGTAGAATGTCAAGAATGAGCCCCTAGATCCTGGAGCTCGGAAACTCTTCTGTCCAAAGAGATAGCGACTAGAGGCATAGTTCTTAAGGTTAAGTCTCATTTCCTGCAGTCTTCCACTGGGTCAAAAAGAGGTTTTGCTAGGTAACTGAGAACCTGCGCAGTTCCCACTTTGGAAAAAGGTTGCAATTAGGATGCTTGTTTTTGGTGGCAGCCTTCATAAATTGCACTATTAGAGGGTGAGAGACCCAGCATTGATCCGTCAAAGCAGAGATAGCATAAACCTGCACTTTGAGAGTGCGAGCCAGTTGTTTTTCTAGGCCAATCTGGAGGAAGCTAAGAATATGTTGTGCTGGTGGAGACATTGGATCAACATTATTTACCAGAGCAATTGTGAAAAAATATTTTCCAGTTTGTGGTAGTTTTCCCTGCTTTTAGCAGTGTGTTTATCAATGATTCTGAGTTTACCAGGTCTCTAAGCTTCCTCCCACAATCCTTAAGCCATTAAATTAAGGGATTGAGGAGACAGATGATAAATTGAGTCCTGGGACAGGGGGTTTGGTCTGACTGGAAGAGGAATAGGAGGTTCCAACTTCAGGCTCCAAATTAGAGGGACTCATGGCTGGCATGGCCAAAATGGACCCACCTCCAGGAGTACCACTTGTTCTAGGAGGAGTCTCCTCAGAATTGTTAAGATAAGTGGAGTTGGAGGAAAAAAAACAGAGACCATTCAGAAATGTCAGGTGTTGCCAGAGCACCCTGAGCCCTTGAATGTGGGGGCGAATCTCCTCGAGCTGGCATTTAGTTGATGTAGGTTGCCATCAGGTCCACCTACCCAATGGTCACAGATCCCTCTGGATATATTTTATTGAGTGGCCACAAGCTATTGCCTCAGTCCCCTTGATTGAGAAAATTTGCCGCAGAGTTCTGAGGCCCTTTGAGATAGACTGCCATGATGCTGCAGAGATTGCTCTCTGCACTGGAGATAATATTGCTGACCTCTAACATGAGGAACAGACTCCTTGTGTCCCTCTGCTACCTGATATCAAAGACTGACGTCTCATCCCAGTGATGGCTGAAGGTCTGAAGCACCATATAAGCCACCCTGAGTTTGAGTATATTTGCAGTGATCGATCAGCTTTGTTTTGACTATTTTACTTAGGCTAATACGACCTGTAGACATGTCAAACCATGCTTGCATCTTTACGAGTTATGGGTGAATGATTGGTTAATAGTTGTTGAGCTTGTGTTTAGCCACCACCGCAGACAGTCTCATCGTGGGAGTGAGAAGAGAGTACCTCTGGTGGTTTCATTGATGGAGAAACCCTAGTTGGAATGGGCAGATGTGCCAGTGAACCCATTTGACCATCTGGATTGTAGATGACGAAGTACCCAGGAGGTGTATACAACACCTTGATTAATGAATATAGTATGATAATCAGCACTCGCGAACTTTTGCCAGCAATTTTCTCATCTGGTTACTACATTGGATATAGACTGGAATCTTGCTCCCGGAAAGATTAGGTCCTCAGAAGGAGTGAGGTGGCTTTCCTCCTTGTTTGTTAACCAGCCAAAGACAGACAGTGTTTGAATAAGAATCTGTTGCTAACACAGTAGAGCCTTGGGATCTGAGGGTAGCAACAAAAGATTGTCTAAATAGTGATAAAGTCCTAACTTTGCTTTCTCAACTGAACCACCAGACACACTAGTACCAAAAAAGGTTGTCATGGCTGTGATAATGTCGAGAAGGAGGATGGTTACTGGAGAAGAATGTTACCAACTGCATGGTGGAAAGAAGTTTGAAATAATGAATGTATCTGCCAAGTCTATTGAATATATTCAGTTCTGTAAGGGAATGGCTGGTCCATTCATTTGTTGTAACTCCATCTTGAATGTTTTCAGAAAGATGAAGATTTAGGAATTTCAGATCCAGTACTGAATGCAGATCACCTGACTTCTTTACAATGAAGAGAGGAGAGTAGACTTCCTGAAAGCGCTCCTCTTCTGGAACCAACATAACAGCCGTTTTCTGCAATGAGTCATGAATGTAAAAGAGCAGGTCTCTGTAAAGACAAAGTGACTAAGTGGTGGAGTAACCTTGCACATCCAAGAAAAACTGAACCACTCTGTATCTGTGGCCCACTTGTCCTTTATTGTTTTTGTCCAGATAATATGGAACTGCTGAAGTCTTGCAGCTACTATCTGGACTTCAGAATTGTCAATAGGACTCTGCGCTGACTGCTTTGTGAGCTTATGGAGATTAGCATGTGAAGTTTGCCAATTCCTATGGTCTGGTCTTTCCTTCCGCAATGTCTTCTCTCCTCTGGTATAATACCAGCCTTGGTGACTGTTGGTTGCCAGATCCAACTTGTTACTAAAAAGATTTCTTCCATCAAACAGAATTTTGGGGATCAGCAGACTAGATTTTTTATTATTATTATTTTTTTAACAGGTCAATTCACTGTCATGCAAAAAGCCTGGCATATTAAGTGGACTGGACAAAATCTATAGCCGCTTCCCTAATAAACTTAGAGACAATATGAAAGTTCTCTAAGCTGCCAGGATAGAATCAGAATCCTTGTCCACTTCCGTGGCAACTGAAGATAGAGCCAGGGCTGGTTTACATGCCCCTCCAGTAGGCCTATCACTGTGAGACAGGGGAAGCAGGGAGACGCTGCAGGACCTGGAGAGGCTGAAGTATGCCTCACATCAGAATCAGAATCAAGTTTATTTCGCCAAGCATGAAGGGTCATGCCCGGAATTGTTTTTGGCACAGTACAAATAGCTCAGGAAGAGTACAGAGAGAGAGACAGCAGTGAACAGCAGGCATCAGGTTAACAATACATTGTCATATACATCAGGCATATACATCATATACATTGTCATATACATCATAGGCATCAGGTTAACAATACATTGTCATATACAACACGTTCCCAGTGTGTCGCTGAGATGTCTAGTAGTTAGTAGGTAGTCAGTCTTATGGGCTGGTTGACTGGTCAGCCATAGCGCAGCTAGCGTCACCGCTCGTTGTGGCTTGCTTTGAAGGTAGAATGTGGAGGGAATTAAGGAGACTGACTGCCGAGGGGAAGAACGAGTTCTTGTGTCTCATGGTCTTAGTGGATATGGCCCGTAGCCTCCGGCCCAAGGGCATAAGGTTGAAGTAGCGGTGGCCTGGGTGTGAGGGGTCACTTGCAATCCTCAGTGCCCTGGATCTGAGTCTCTTGTTGTGTA
Organism: Hyperolius riggenbachi; assembly: GCF_040937935.1. Lineage (NCBI taxonomy): Eukaryota > Metazoa > Chordata > Amphibia > Anura > Hyperoliidae > Hyperolius > Hyperolius riggenbachi. The sequence continues at coordinate 402,490,882 of NC_090647.1, read as the reverse complement.
GTAGGGCAAGTGAGGGGAGGGGGCACCCAATGATCCTCTCTGCTGACCTGATGACTCATGGAGCCTGAGCAGTCAGCAGACAGAACAAAAGATACAGGTGAGAAGGTTCACACTGAACACTCAGCAGCACTGAATACCCAGCAGGAGAGGCTGAACTATGCCTCACATAATGGAGCCTGAGCAGTTGGCTGATGGTGTAATGGTTAAGGGCTCTGACTCTGACACAGGAGACCAGGGTTCGAATCTCGGCTCTGCCTGTTCAGTAAGCCAGCACTAATTCAGTAGGAGACCTTTGGCAAGTCTCCCTTACACTGCTACTGCCAATAGAGCGCGCCCTAGTGGCTGCTGCTCTGCTCTGGCGCTTTGAGTCCGCAAGGAGAAAAGCGCAATATAAATGTTATTTGTCTTGTCTTGTCAGTAGTGGTATACACCATCGTTAAATCTATATCAAGTTAATGGTCTAGGACATCTTAAAAAGTAATCAAGACTTTTAACCTTACACTGGCATGCAAGACACATGACTGACATGTCCACCATGGAAGCGAACGCTAGGACTGGAGAATTTTCTTGAAGAAAAAGGATGATGTTTGGAAAGTCTGCTTTTTCAGGAAGGACTTTCTCCTTACCTTTTCCCATTCATCTTTATTTGATCTCTTTCAAGACAGGAAAGGAGAATGATAATTATTTCAGACGTTTCTTAGGCTGGAGAAGGGTTTCCTCTTCCCAGTGAAAGGCTTCACAGATGGTTTGGATAAAGGAGAAATAGAAACCAGATATCTGTATGCTCACTCTCATTGGATTCCTGCTAAACCATAGATGATTGAGGATATTCAGTATCTACATTGATTTGCTGGGAGGATGCTTGGGGGCCAAAGAGCCTACATAGGAGTCCATTGATTCCTGGACAGCCTGCTTTATCATCTTGGATGTGTGCATCTGGTGGAACTCTGGCTCTTTTCCCATCTGGTGGAAACAGATCTACTTTACTGATTTCCCTGGCATGGTTCTGTCGCCACAAGCCCAGCAATCTGGGGGGCTATGGTGCCTTTAACTGGGACCTGATCCTCCAATCCCAGGGAGATTATTTACCTGCTCCTTGAGCAGGAACCTGAGTGATGATATAAAGATGTAAAGCAGGATCTCAAATGATGACAAAGAACTAATGTCCTAGAACTGTGGTGGGAACTTGCCTTCCTTTGTTCTCTTCTTCCTGGGCTTGTATATAAAAAAGTACAGCCCATTTATGGAAGGTGTGCTCTCTTTTTTTGTAGAAACCTACACTTACCTGTATGACTCTTACCTATTGACCTTAGAATTATCTGTTTCTGGCATAGTGTGATCCAGAATGCAGTCCAACGGACCGCAAGAGATGAAATAAGTAAGATAAGAGGTACATAAAACGTAGCAGAAAAATAAGAAATCAGATAATACTTTCATGCAAGGAATGCTATGTCATTTATATTGCACATAGTACACAATACTGTTCATATAACTGTTTATAATGAGAATGGCAGATGATAAAATATAGTACATAGTGCTACCAAGATACTTGGAATAACTTACCTCCTCCTGCAGCTTGAGAAGCATTACATTAGAGGGACACAGCAAATAATAGTGCCTTTACCTTTAAACCAGACATAGAGGGAGGTAGTGTTGCAGCCAGCACAGTCCTGTGTGTATCCAGCCTTGTGAGAGGAGGGGAGGATAGCTCAGCTGTGAGGAGATCTCTGGTGTGTCCAGAGCAGGGATTGGAGAGCAGTTACTGCAAACACTTCCTGGTCTGATGGCTGTGCATTCCAAGCTGGAATGCACTCTAAGCCATGTGCTTCAGAGCCTATCACTGTGAGACAGGGGAAGCAGGGAGACGCTGCAGGACCTGGAGAGGCTGAAGTATGCCTCACATAATGGAGCCTGAGCAGTCAGCAGACAGAGCAAAAGATACAGGTGAGAAGGTTCACACTGAACACTTGGCAGCACTGAATACCCAGCAGGAGAGGCTGAACTATGCCTCACATAATGGAGCCTGAGCAGTCAGCAGACAGAGCAAGAGATACAGGTGAGAGGGATCACACTGAACACTCAGCAGCACTGAATACCCAGCAGGAGAGGCTGAACTATGCCTCACATAATGGAGCCTGAGCAGTCAGCAGACAGAGCAAGAGATACAGGTGAGCAGGGCCGGATTTGTGGGCAGGCCCCCAAGGCGGGTTCCTAGGGCGGGGACTGCACTGTCACTTCTAGGGGCGGGTGGGGAGCCGCACATGCAATTCCCTTTGCCAGAAAACCCTTGTCCTTCCTGTTCACAGCTGTCCGCAGAGTAAGCAGAGTGCTTCAATCATCTGTAGCTCAAATTGTTTACTCGCAGGCTGCCCAGGCTCTCTCTCTCTCCCTGCCGTTATTAGACACTGATCTAGCAGGGGAGAGAAGAATGTGCTGTGTGTCTGCAGCCGCCCCGCCCCCGCCCCTCTGCACGGACACAAACAGAAGCATGAGGGAACAGGAGGGACAGCGTGCTGTGCTCCTGTGTGCTGGGGAGTGCATGAAGGTTGCAAGAAAGTGAGCTGTGAACGAACAGTAGCATGCTAAGGTACCACACAAGAAGGGCTAATACTGTTTTTCTGAATGCCAGAAAACGCTGTGATAAGGGACATGTCGTGCAATCCTATGCAGTGCTGTGTGCTGCTGGCCACCATCTTATCACACTTATTTTTTTCTGCTCTATAGAAAATTATTATGACTTTACAGGCAAAGTGTAAAAAATGTGTCTGTATGTCATATAAAACTAAACTCAGTGCAGAAATCCTGAAGATATTGAGGTTGCCAGTAGTTTGGAATTGGGCTGTGTGGATTTCTAGCAGGGACAGAAGCAGGAGGATAAGGCCTGGTTCACATGGGTTTCAGCAAAACAGCTGACAGCGGCTTATAGCTGATGCAGAATGCTCTTTTAGAACAGAAAAGTGTTCAGTATAGGTTTCTGATGATTTGTTGTCCTGCCGTGTTTTGAGCCCCTTGGTGGACATGGAAGCACAGGAACGCAGCCGCACCTGGACACGTGCATCCAAGATGACAGAAATCTGCTGTGACTTTTATGTGAACAACACTTTTGTCGACCACCGAAAATGCTGCGTTTACCGCCTGTCTGAATCCAGCCCCAAGAATTCAGAAAAATCCTGTGTGTAGATTAACTGTTCCAATAGCTGAATGCGAGAGAAATTTAAAGGACAGACATGGTCATCAGTTATGCTGAGTCCACACTATGCCGCATTGCCAACATGGACAGTCAGCGCAGATCTGATACACTCTGCTGTGTCCATTCATTTCTGTTTTCTGTGTGGTGTCGTGCAAGACAGGTAACAGAGAATGATATGTTCAAAATGACATCTTCTGCAGCACATTACAGAGTACATAGTCATGTAACTGACTGTCCTCAGAGTAGCTCACACTCTAATCCTACCATAGCCATAGTCTAATGTCCTACCATATTATTATTATGTATTTATATAGCACTGACATCTTCTGCAGCACATTACAGAGTACATAGTCATGTCACTGACTGTCCTCAGAGGACCTCACACTCTAATCCTACCATAGTCATAGTCTAATGTCCTACCATATTATTATTATGTATTTATATAGCACTGACATCTTCTGCAGCACATTACAGAGTACATAGTCATGTCACTGACTGTCCTCAGAGGAGCTCACACTCTAATCCTGCCATAGTCTAATGTCCTACCATATTATTATTATGTATTTATATAGCACTGACATCTTCTGCAGCACATTACAGAGTACATAGTCATGTCACTGACTGTCCTCAGAGGAGCTCACACTCTAATCCTACCATAGCCATAGTCTAATGTCCTACCATATTATTATTATGTATTTATATAGCACTGACATCTTCTGCAGCACATTACAGAGTACATAGTCATGTCACTGACTGTCCTCAGAGGAGCTCACACTCTAATCCTACCATAGTCATAGCCTAATGTCTACCATATTATTATTATGTATTTATATAGCACTGACATCTTCTGCAGCACTATACAGAGTACATAGTCATGTCACTGACTGTCCTCAGAGGAGCTCACAATCTAATCCTACCATAGTCATAGCGTAATGTCCTACCATATTACTATTATGTATTTATATTGCACTGACATCTCCTGCAGCACATTACAGAGTACATGGTCATGTCACTGACTGTCCTCAGAGGAGCTCACAATCTAATCCTACCATAGTCATAGCCTAATGTCCTACCATATTATTATTATTATGTATTTATATAGCACTGACATCTCCTGCAGCACATTACAGAGTACATAGTCATGTCACTGACTGTCCTCAGAGGAGCTCACACTCTAATCCTACCATAGTCATAGCCTAATGTCCTACCATATTATTATTATGTATTTATATTGCACTGACATCTCCTGCAGCACATTACAGAGTACATAGTCATGTCACTGACTGTCCTCAGAGAAGCTCACTCTAATCCTACCACAGTCATAGTGTAATGTCCTACCATATTATTATTATGTATTTATATAGCACTGACATCTTCTGCAGCACTGTACAGAGTACATAGTCATGTCACTGACTGTCCTCAGAGGAGCTCACAATCTAACCCCTACCACAGTCATAGTGTAATATCCTACCATATTATTATTATTATTATGTATTTATATAGCACTGACATCTTCTGCAGCACATTACAGAGTACATAGTCATGTCACTGACTGTCCTCAGATGAGCTCACAATGTAATCCTACCATAGTCATAGTGTAATATCCTACCATAATATTATTATTATGTATTTATATAGCACTGACATCCTCTGCAGCTCTTTACAGAGTGCATAGTCATGTCACTGACTGTCCTCAGAGGAGCTCACAGTCTAATCCTCCCATAGTCATAGTCTTATGTCCTACCATATTATTATTATGTATTTATATAGCACTGACATCTTCTGCAGCACATTACAGAGTACATAGTCATGTCACTGACTGTCCTCAGAGGGGCTCACAATCTAATCCTACCATAGTCATAGTCTAATGTCCTACCATATTATTATTATGTATTTATATAGCATTGACATCTTCTGCAGCACATTACAGAGTACATAGTCATGTCACTGACTGTCCTCAGAGGAGCTCACACTCTAATCCTACCATAGTCATAGTCTAATATCCTACCATATTATTATTATTATGTATTTATATAGCACTGACATCTCCTGCTGCACATTACAGAGTACATAGTCATGTCACTGACTGTCCTCAGAGCTCACAATCTAATCCTACCATAGTCATAGTCTAATGTCCTACCATATTATTATTATGTATTTATATAGCACTGACATCTTCTGCAGCACTGTACAGAGTACATAGTCATGTCACTGACTGTCCTCAGAGGAGCTCACAGTCTAATCCTCCCATAGTCATAGTCTTATGTCCTACCATATTATTATTATGTATTTATATAGCAGTGACATCTTCTGCAGCACATTACAGGGTACATAGTCATGTCACTGACTGTCCTCAGAGGGGCTCACAATCTAATTCTACCATAGTCATAGTCTAATGCCCTACCATATTATTATTATGTATTTATATAGCACTGGCATCTCCTGCAGCACATCACAGAGTACATAGTCATGTCACTGACTGTCCTCAGAGGAGCTCACACTCTAATCCTACCATAGTCATAGCCTAATGTCTACCATATTATTATTATGTATTTATATAGCACTGACATCTTCTGCAGCACTATACAGAGTACATAGTCATGTCACTGACTGTCCTCAGAGGAGCTCACAATCTAATCCTACCATAGTCATAGCGTAATGTCCTACCATATTACTATTATGTATTTATATTGCACTGACATCTCCTGCAGCACATTACAGAGTACATGGTCATGTCACTGACTGTCCTCAGAGGAGCTCACAATCTAATCCTACCATAGTCATAGCCTAATGTCCTACCATATTATTATTATTATGTATTTATATAGCACTGACATCTCCTGCAGCACATTACAGAGTACATAGTCATGTCACTGACTGTCCTCAGAGGAGCTCACACTCTAATCCTACCATAGTCATAGCCTAATGTCCTACCATATTATTATTATGTATTTATATTGCACTGACATCTCCTGCAGCACATTACAGAGTACATAGTCATGTCACTGACTGTCCTCAGAGAAGCTCACTCTAATCCTACCACAGTCATAGTGTAATGTCCTACCATATTATTATTATGTATTTATATAGCACTGACATCTTCTGCAGCACTGTACAGAGTACATAGTCATGTCACTGACTGTCCTCAGAGGAGCTCACAATCTAACCCCTACCACAGTCATAGTGTAATATCCTACCATATTATTATTATTATTATGTATTTATATAGCACTGACATCTTCTGCAGCACATTACAGAGTACATAGTCATGTCACTGACTGTCCTCAGATGAGCTCACAATGTAATCCTACCATAGTCATAGTGTAATATCCTACCATAATATTATTATTATGTATTTATATAGCACTGACATCCTCTGCAGCTCTTTACAGAGTGCATAGTCATGTCACTGACTGTCCTCAGAGGAGCTCACAGTCTAATCCTCCCATAGTCATAGTCTTATGTCCTACCATATTATTATTATGTATTTATATAGCACTGACATCTTCTGCAGCACATTACAGAGTACATAGTCATGTCACTGACTGTCCTCAGAGGGGCTCACAATCTAATCCTACCATAGTCATAGTCTAATGTCCTACCATATTATTATTATGTATTTATATAGCATTGACATCTTCTGCAGCACATTACAGAGTACATAGTCATGTCACTGACTGTCCTCAGAGGAGCTCACACTCTAATCCTACCATAGTCATAGTCTAATATCCTACCATATTATTATTATTATGTATTTATATAGCACTGACATCTCCTGCTGCACATTACAGAGTACATAGTCATGTCACTGACTGTCCTCAGAGCTCACAATCTAATCCTACCATAGTCATAGTCTAATGTCCTACCATATTATTATTATGTATTTATATAGCACTGACATCTTCTGCAGCACTGTACAGAGTACATAGTCATGTCACTGACTGTCCTCAGAGGAGCTCACAGTCTAATCCTCCCATAGTCATAGTCTTATGTCCTACCATATTATTATTATGTATTTATATAGCAGTGACATCTTCTGCAGCACATTACAGGGTACATAGTCATGTCACTGACTGTCCTCAGAGGGGCTCACAATCTAATTCTACCATAGTCATAGTCTAATGCCCTACCATATTATTATTATGTATTTATATAGCACTGGCATCTCCTGCAGCACATCACAGAGTACATAGTCATGTCACTGACTGTCCTCAGAGGAGCTCACACTCTAATCCTACCATAGTCATAGTGTAATGTCCTACCATATTATTATTATGTATTTATATAGCACTGACATCTTCTGCAGCACATCACAGAGTACATAGTCATGTCACTGACTGTCCTCAGAGGAGCTCACAGTCTAATCCCTGCCATAGTCTAATTTACTACCATATTGTTATTATGTATTTGTATACCAGTAACATCTTCAGCAGCACTTTACAGAATAGATAGTCAAGTCACTAACTGACCAAATGGAGCGTGAGCAGGCACCCTAAAACAAAAAAACCCAAAAACAGAGACAATGGGAGCCCCAATGGTGCAGTAAATCACAAGAGTATGAGTGGGGAAAAAATGGGAAATAGGATACTTACAAAGGGAGGTTGCAAAGGGAGAACCAACCACTGTAGTCAGGTCGAGATCTATGACCCCGACCCCACTTGGGTATCTAGGCTAGCCGGAGGCAGTCACACTTTTAGGTAAAAGAACCCTCTATGGAACCCACAGGGTGTCCAGGGGTATCCCCCTCCCAGAGAGAGCATTTTAATATGATTTTTTAAAATTTAATTTTATCATTTTTGTGTGCCTTTTTCCCTTTTATGTTACTAATTGACAATTTAATCACTGTAATTTTGTGATCAGTAACCCTAATTTGATACTTAATTTTATGCATTTTCATAGTCTCAAATTCCTTGCCTGAACCTAAATTTCCCAGGTGTCAAGCCTGTAATCTCTCCTAACTACCTTTATGTTACTTTTAACTCTCCCTTTTCAGAAATGCCAACACTGATTTATTAGCATCTAACCTCCCTGCTTTCCCATGTCCAATGACCCTATTCTAACCCCGCTGTGGTCATGGGGCGGCTGATGATAGTGGGCCTTGGGCGGTAAAAAGTACAAATCCGGCCCTGCAGGTGAGAGGGATCACACTGAACACTCAGCAGCACCAAACACCCAGCAGGAGAAGCTGAACTATGCACCACTAACCTGTGGAACTGCAGACAGGAGACAGGAAGAAAAAAAGGTGAGTAGGATCACACTGTGCTCTGCAATCGTATTTAAGCCATGCAGAGAAGCCATAAAGGGTGGAAAAGATCATTTAGATCAAGCTCCCACCATCACCCCAGATATAAGGTCCCTGAATAATTTGACATTTAGTCATGACAACAGGGCTGCGACCAGGAGAGGCTGAACCTGGCCGGAACGCCGCAGGAATGTCGGCGAGGTAAGAGTAAAATAAAAATAAATAGCGATGAACCACTAAGGAACCTGTTCGGAGGTGAGGACAAAAATGAGAATGCTGCTCGCTAGGGGTCACTTTCTTTTATAGCTAAGGTCCTGTTAATTGGTATGGGTGGGGCTTAACCCATATGTATGCTGCCATGGAGGCATATGGAAAATTATTTTTCTATCAATGTGAGAAGAAGAGTCTTCCAAGCTGTGCACTTGTCCCATAACCGCCAGATAACTGGTCTAAAGATCAGTTCTATAAATTGGTCCATTTTCTAGATACTTTAAAACCAAACACCCACTGCAGCAGAAGATCTGTATGAGAGGATGCTCCACCAGTGTCCAGTGTGAAAATCGGGGATTCTCCAGGTGCTTGAAACTCCTGAGTAGTTTCTGAATTTTCCAATGATATCTAGTGCGGCCAATAAAAAGAAGGAGGCATGTGCCAGAGTAAACAGCTGATTTTACTGAACGTCTTGTCAAATGTCAATCCACTAAGGCTGTTACCACATGGAAAAGTAAAATGACTACCTAGTGAGGTAAATTACCAATTTGAGTGGTAAATACCTCAATAAATTTCAATTCACCAAGAATAGAGCATTTGGTAAAACAAGTGCGATGTTTGGTATTTTAACTGCAGCCATTCAGTAAAATGAACAGACATAGGAGCCAGCCAGGGCCACATTTGTGCCAACGCCGCACAGGCAGTGGCCAAGGGTGCAGAAGGGCAAAGGACGGCCTTGTACTGGAGCAGATAGCAGCCTGATATGCTGCCGGCCACCTGTCAGAGAGATCACAGACCCGGTCCACGGCTGCTGCCACCTGCTGTGACTGCCTGGACTCATGGTTCTCATGCAGCGTTGCAAGGGAGCATCCGAGTATATAAGGCTGCAGCATGACTCTCCTCTCCAGGCTGAAGGTTTTACAGGTTCCCCTGCCATTAAAGTCTATAGAGCTTGGTTCGAGAATTTTTAACGCGTTCACAAATACGACATTGTAATGTTCTGCCATCCCTACAGCCAAGGTTTGATAACGATCGTGTGTGCGTCAATAAAAAAGTCACTTGCTTCAGCAAGCCAAGTATAAGCAAAATGTCCTATGTGACAGCTAAGCCAGATGCACATGAGCAGTTATCATACTCTTGGATCTATTACTTCCTAGATGCAGGGGAAGCAATTACAGTCCATTGGTATCATAGTGCAGTGATACAATTGCATGGGGCTCCCATGTGTACAATGTCCGTCATCCGCTCACTTCTGCATTGACTACACAACTGTCCAAGGTTCAAGAACAGCCACAAGTGTGCACACTGTGCAATCACCTCGCTCAACTACTGGTGCCCAGGTTCTGGGTTCTGTAGTTATAGGGGATATCCATGGCATTGGCAGAAACCGACAAGCAGCGTGTGGTGGCAAGACCTTGCTAGCACCCAGGCTCCATAGCAATTGTGGATATCCTTGGTAATGGCAGAAACCGATGGTGGATCCGATATAGGCACTGTGTGACCAACTAGCTTTGCCTGCTGTTTCTTGGCTTCATTAGGGTGTGGTTTAATCCGGTGGGCATATTCCTATAGGTCCCTTACACCAAATGCATTGTGTTACAGTAGCTGTAATAAAAAAATCGCACTGCAACAAAGTCCCAAAAAGTCGCATGCAGTATAACAGAAAAAATGGATGGGTCGGCACCACCAAAAAATAGATATAGCTCTTTTATTAGGTCATATAACAGCAGTGACAGGCGCTGTTTCGGGCTAACAAGCCCTTTATCATATTTTTTCTATTGCACTGGTCCCAAGAGTCACTGGGACGGGGTTGAGGCACACCTGTCTATGCTAAGGTGCTCCTCACTTCACCTGCTTTTGCATGCAGTATAACACACAGCTGATCAACTTTGGGTGGCAATTTCCCCTCTATATATGTGCATATGCCCCTTAAAAGGTGCAAGCTTTATGTGAATCCAAGGCCTTTCCGAAACATACCTAGATCTGATACCGCATATTAATAATATCTTTGGCAAGGAGCTGCCTGATGCTCCGATTGAAGCATTTACCTGTGATAGAATCCATCGGGCCTTCAAACCTCAACCTGCTCCAAATCAACTCCCAAAGGACATTGTTTTGTGCATGAAGGTTTTCCTGATCAAAGAGAAAATCTTGCAGGCTGCACGCACTGCCAAAACTTTACAATATGAAGATCATATCAATCGAATATACCAGGATGTCTCCCCGTTTACCCTCAATAAATGCAGGGATATGAAACAAATTACCTCTGCTCTTTCACAAGCACAAATCCAGTATTGATGGGGATAACCCTTCAAACTTATAGTGACCCCCATTGTAAAACCCATATTGTGCACTCGCCGAGAGATGGAATCAAGCTGCTGGCTATGCTTGGCTTGTCCCGCATATCTCCTTCTCCACAGAAGAACACACAGAGGCCTCTGTCCCCCATCTGGACCCAACAAAGCTCGCAATCACGCAGATATCCTCCAAGACCAACTGATCCCACTTTATTCCACATTAAAATGGGTGACTTCCACTCAGTACTGTATAGAACACTATGCTTTACCTTGCTGTTATTTCTCATCCTCCATGTTTTTCCTGACATGCTTTAACTTTAGCGAGAGCCTCATGACTGCGGCTTCCTTAGAGCTGGGCATTGTGCACTGCTTTCCATTCCTCAGCTCCTGGGATCCCCCTGAGCTGTTGTATTGCAGGGATCTTTTCCAATCGATATGTGGAAGGATCTCCTGAGAAGCCAGAAACTTTTTCTTCACCCACTTTTGGCGATTTGTTTAATCTTGTTAAAATCAATAACTTTAACCTTAGTTATTTTGTTTGATATAACAGCTGATATATGTTTGAATCCTATATTTACACTGACATGGGACAGATACGATTGCTGTTTACTGTTGCTAAGAAATTCTCAGCTCTTTCACATTTGTGCTGTTCAGTCCAGCCTGGGTATGGGGTCCGATTTATTAGATGATACCGCCACTGGTGTAACTGTTAAAGCAATCTTGAAACATTTTCTGACATGACACTTTAAATCGTTAGTCATAATGTCCAAAGATTTCATTCTCCGGCCAAAAGGAGAAAGGCTTTTCATCAATAAAACATTTGAACGCAGACATCCTGTTTATACAGGAAACTCATTTCTTTGCTACAAACTCCCCCCAATTTTTTTTATAAATCCTTTCAGCGAGCTTATCATACAACATTTACGAATAAAACCAGGGGCATTGCCATCTTTGTCCATAATGGATTAGTTTTTGACACACAAAAAAAATATAAAGATACCAACAGCCGTTTCCTTATTGTACAAGGTACTTTAGAGGGGAAAGAGATCACTTTATGTAACGTTTATGCACCTCACTCTGCTCAAGCACAGTTTTTTTCATGAATTTTTTACATGCCTAGATCGTTTTGTATCTAATCATTTAAGTTTAGCAGGGGATTTCAATTGTGTCAGCAACTCACTAGCTGACAGAAGTGCTGTAACGGAGGTTGTCAGATCTTTCCCTAAATCTTTGCACAGATCATTAAAAACCTTCCAACTGACTGATTTGTGGAGGGCCTTCAATATGGGGGATAGGACATATACTTTTTACTCTAACCCTCAAGATATGTATGCCAGGCTAGATTACCTGTTCCTCTCCCCATACTGATAGCCAAGCTATTTCTTCTAACATTTAAGCATGTGTATGGTCTGACCCCCACAGGGTAGAGGGTACTTTAGGTTCCCTAGGTACTCCATTCTCCCCTTAAAATTGGCGGTTGAATGACCTATTATTGCAGGACCCTAATATTTTAAGTGAAGTACGAAATACTTTGGAAGAGTATTTGATTTTGAACGATAATGGGGAGGTATCTTCAGGAACCTTGTGGGCTGCGCATAAATTGTGAGGGGGAAGTTTATACAATTGGCCTCTAGACGAAAAAAATAGAGGTTGGCGACATTTCTTCAATTAACAACTGAACTCAATGCTTTATATAAGCAACATTATATCACGCAAGACCAAGATAGACTACTTCAAATCAGAGAAAAAACGCCACTCATTAAACCAACTTTTATCTGAGTCAGTAGAAAAAAATGTAAAATTTTGAAGAGCAAAATTTCTACTATATGGATATGCTTCTAGCACTCAATTTGCAAGGAAACTAACACAATTTTATAAGCCTCCCCATGTATATAAGCTGCAAAATAAGCAAGACAAGACACTGTAGAAACTACTCCCCACAAGGTTATAAAAATATTTGAAGAGTAATATAATAAGCTATTTAATGCCCCACTTACACCTTCAGATTTGAATCTAGATGAGTGGTTAAACTCACTACCTATACCCTCCCTGTCTGAAGCACAAAAGACAACCCTTAACCAAATAATCACTTCACTTGAAATAGATGGAGTAATATCTTCACTTTAGAACTCTAAAGCACCTGTCCCTGATGGCTTCTTAAGCCTATACTATAAAAAATTTAAGCAAATTCTTATCCCCCAATTTAGGATTATGTATAACGAGGTTTTGCAAGGCAAAACATTTCCACAAGAACTCACAAAAGCTTTTGTTTCATTAATACCAAAACCTAATTTAGATCATACTTTACCATACCTCCCGACCTTTTGAGATCAGAAAGAGGGACACTTAAGCCACACCTCTAACCACACCCCTGACACACCCCTAATAACGCACACTATAAAGATGTCATAAGAAAATGATGATGCTTTATAATTCAAACTACACTGGTCCTTTCTATCCTGGTTCATTTTCCTTCATATTAACATGTGAAAGTAAGAAATATAACAACTTAAAGGATGGGAATAAAGTTGAGAGTCAATTAAACACATTTTTCAGTAGAAATATACATGTATTTACATCAATCTGTATATTAGCCCTGAAAGAGGGACAAATGAGGAGTACAAAGGGACAGGTTCCCAAAGAGTGACTGTCCCTTCAAAAGAGGGACAGTTGTGAGCTATGCGTTACCACAAAATTTCCGTCCAATATCACTAATGATTAATAGCGTAAAGATCTTTTCAAATATTTTGGCCATTCGTCTATCCTTAGTGATTGCTGACTTGATCTCTCCCTCTCAATCAGGCTTTATTCCTCAGAGAAAAACAACAGATAATACTCGATTGGCATGCAATATATTGCTGGACGCTAAGTTACACAATCAAAGACTTTTAATGCTTGGACTGGACCTGTATAAGGCCTTTGATTCAGTTTTGTGGACATATTTGTATGCAGTAATTCAAAAAATGGGAATTCAAGGGGAATTTACTCAGGCGATTTTGGCCTGGTATAATACTCCTCAAGCAAAAATAAGATTACCTGGGGTATTATCAGACCTGCTATCGCCATCTTTTCGCCATTGCCATCGAACCCTTATCCTTAGCTATACAAACCAATCCTAATATGAAAGGCTATATTAAAGAAGACGGAGAATACGAAATTAGCTTATACGCGGATGATGCCTTTTTATTTTTATCTCAACCCCTGACATCAATGCTTACCCTCATGCCTCTACTAGATCACTTTGGGAAAATATCAGGACTAGTAGTTAACGTATCTAAATCGCAAGCACTATCCATTAATTTACCCCCACAAGTGGTAAAATTATACAAGACAAACTTTGACTTCAAATAGGATACAGAGATTTCTTATTTAGGAATTAAACTAACCTCATCTTATGATACCTTATTGAGATCTAATTACGAACCCCTTTTGAAAAAGATAGCATCTACATTTAAAGGAGTCATTAGGGAAAATATAGTAAAATGAGTGGTACTTACTGGGGGCTTCCTCCAGCCCCAAGCTCCCAGGACCTCCCTCGCCGCAGCTCTGCCCGCAGCCGATCGCCGCAGCTCTGTCCCGGTCCCCGGCGATGACGTCAGAGCCTGGAGGTCGCTCTGTAGTGCGCCTGTGCGATCGGCGCTGTCAATCACCGCCACGTGGGCCGGACGGAGCTGCGGCGATCGGCTGCGGGCAGAGCTGCGGCGAGGGAGGTCCTGGGAGCTTGGGGCTGGAGGAAGCCCCCGGTAAGTAACACTCATTTTACTATATTTTCCCTGATGACTCCTTTGAGGAATGGTCCCAATATAGCAGGGGTTCTCATCACGAACTCGTGATCACGGCTAGCCCATGATCATGAGCAGTTTTTCATGATCACAGGCTCGGTATTCGGATCCCGTGATCGATCACAATCACGGGTCTGAATTTGAGTGCACCTATTATTGCACTCAAATTTCGTTGTGATCATGGGTTAACCCATGATCACGAGTCCGGATGATGCGCGGTATCTAGGGGATATGATGGGCGTGTTGCGCCCATCTTTGCAGCGGGACGTTGTCGCTGGCACATTGAGAAAAGTGAGGCACAGACTGACGTGGAACTGATGGCGGAGCAGCAGGCCACCGGTTCCAGCCAAACCTCCAGCGAGACGACCACCAGCACTCCGGTCCACAGCAGCAGCAGCAGCTGCCCACCACAGCCTGAGGTCACTTCAACGCCAGCGCCCAGTCTGCCCTCACTGAGCTCGCTGTTTACCCAAAGGACCGCAAGTAACTTGAGACCTGGTGGTGTTTGAGGAGGAGATGATAGAGACAGGCTAGGAGGAGTTTGAGATGGAGGAGGTTGTTGTTGGCGAACAACAACCTGATTTTGATGAGGAGGAGGAGGGGCCTGATCCAAGGGATTTTGGGGCAGAAGAGGTGGTTGGGGGATCAGAGGAGCTGTTTCAGGAGGGGGAGGAGGATGATGATGAGGTGCGGAACCTATGTGCCACAGTTGGGTGAAGGCAGCTCGGAGGAGGCTCTGGCACAGAGGCACAGCAGCATGGCGGCCAGGACCAGGGCCAGCAGTGGGCATGGAAGGCAGAAGCTACAGCCTGCTGCTTCAGCCGCTACCACCACCTCCTGCACTAGTCAACGCCCAACCAGAGGGAAACAAGCACCCCCTTCAAGCCGAAAGGGGCAGTTCACATCCCCAATCTGGCAGTATTTCCATGTGTCCGACGTGGATGAGAGCCGTGCAATTTGCAACAGCTGCAGGGCCAGCCTGAGCAGAGGTCGTGATCTGGCCAAGATTGGTACCTCAAGCCTGCAGACCCACTTGCAGAGCAGGCAGGGAAGTAGCAATAGGGGGTGCAGACGTAGCAACCGCATCGGGGCCCTATTGGTTCTGTGCTCATAGTAATAACTTCTATAGATACTTTGAATAGTGGTAATCATTAACAAACTGTTCCACATCCCCTTCTTGCACCTCTGATGCTATAGTTGCCATTGGCAGGTTTTGGGGCGCCGTATCAATTGTTATGTATAGAGTGCTTGGGGGCCCCATTGTAAAACTTGAATCGAAGCCTACAGCTCCTTAGCTACGCCACTGACAGCAGGCATTATCACAGCTATCAGGAGTTTGACAGGCTAAAGCACAGTGTCACTGGCAATGCTCAGAGCAGGAGACCCACGCAGCAGCAGCAGAAGCGCGGAAACTCACTGCTCCCCCCCCCCCCCCCCCGCGCACTCCAGCCACGATTGAGGCTGGTTCGGGCAGCCAGTCCTCAGTGGCCTCCTCTGCTCCCTCCACAGTTTCCTCCTCATCTTCCCGTGCAGGCAAACACCGCCAGACCCTGATCAGCGAGGCCTTTCCGGGTGTGACCAAGGCTCTGCCTCTCGGCCACAGGCACATCCAGACGCTGAACGGGTTCCTTGCCCGGGCCATGTGCTCCCAGCTCCTGCTATACTCCCTTGTGCAGGAGGGGAGTGACATGAGAGCGTTCCTGCAGTATGGGATCCTGGAGTGGCGAATCCCCAGCCGCCACTACTTCTCCCACACGGCGACCCCAGCACTGCACCAGTTTGTGTTGGCAAATGTGTCCCGTTCACTCGATCACGCCATGGGCGAGCGGGTCCATGTCACCATTAGAGATGGCACGAACCTCCGATTTTCGGTTCGCGAACTTCCGCAAAAGTTCGGTCCGCACAAACTTTCGCGAACCGCAATAGACTTCAATGGGGAGGCAAAATTTGAAAACTAGAAACACTTATGCTGGCCACAAAAGTGATGGAAAACACCTGGAGGGGGGCATGGTGGAGTGGGATAGATGCCAAAAGTCCCGGGGAAAAATCTGGATATGACGCAAAGCAGCGTTTTAAGGGCAGAAATCACATTGAATGCTAAATTGCAGGCCTAAAGTGCTTTAAAACATCTTGCATGTGTATACACCAATCAGGGAGTGTAATTAGAGTACTGCTTCACACTGACACACTAAACTCACTGTGTAACGCACCGCAAACAGCTGTTTGTGTAGTGACGGCCGTGCTGGACTGGTGCGCACCATGGCCAGAGTGCAGGCCGCGGCAGTTTTCAAGCCCAGTGCTTTAAAACATCTTGCATGTGTATACATCAATCAGGGAGTGTAATTAGAGTACTACTTCACACTGACACACAAAACTCACCGTATAACGCACTGAAAACAACTGTTTGTGTAGTGACGGCCGTGCTGGACTGGTGCGCACCATGGCCAGAGTGCAGGCCATGGCAGTTTTCAAGCCCTGTGCTTTAAAACATCTTGCATGTGTATTCATCAATCAGGGAGTGTAATTAGAGTACTGCTTCACACTGACACACCAACCTCCAGGTCCTCTACAATGCACAGTGGGGACAGATGCAGCAGGTGTGCTTGGTGTTGGCTCCCTTCCTGCAGGGAACCAACATGGTGAGCCGGGAATGGGCATCCCTCTGCAAGTGGGTGCCCATGGTTTGTCTGCTGGACAGGGCCCTGTTTGATCTGATGGAAGCGGGAGAGGAGGCCCTGACTCAGCTGGATCAGCAGGCAGCTGCTCAGTCCACCTCTCAGGAGGAGGACTTTCAGTTGTTGGAGGAGGAGTTGGAGGTCTCTGACCTTGCTGTTGAGGGGGAACAGCAGAGCGCAGCTGCAGTGATGTGAGGGTGGAGAGGGCAGGACGAGGCCCAGGGGCCAGAGGAGGAGGACAGCAATGTCCTCTGTATGTACTGATGACCCTGATGTCTATGCGGTGTCCAACCTGTTTCCCATGGCAGCGCACACGCTGCAGTGCCTGCGCAGGGACCCCAGGGTGATCCAGATGCATGCTCAGGAGGACATCTGGATCAGCATGATCCTGGACCCAACTTTGAAGGGGAAGGTGGGTCAGTTCCTGCCTGCTGGAGACCCTGAGCACCAAACAAGGGAGTTGCAGCGGCTCCTTGTTCAGAGATTGGAGGAAGCCTCCCCCCCCTCTGTCCCTGTCCAGTCAGCACAGCAGCCGGTGGTTGCAGCCAGCAGCAACAGAAGCAGGTGCCCAGGAGACCTGCTCTCTCTGACTAAGGCACTCTACACAATGGTAGAGCTGCCGAGAGAGCCTGGTTTGGCCTGGTTTTTTTAGGTGCTGTGGTACCACCACTAGGTGCAATGGCCTATGCTGCCTGACTCCGCCCTCTGGAGATCTCTGTGTGTGGCTGTGGAGGAGAGTGGACTTCTCCTGCTGAGCTCCAGTAGTTCCAGTTGCTGGAGTGCCTTATTGGTGATTTCTCCCTAACACCTAGGACCATGTCAAGGCTGTGCAAGTGAGGAGGGGAGAAATACTTCATTAGAGGTGTTTGGGCTCCCCTGAGCTGGAAGCCTCTTGGGGGCCTGAGCTAGAGAAGGCATCCCTGTCTTCCATAACGGAGACTTATCAAGCTGAAGGCAGTGGTTCAACTGTCAGTGAAACAGTGAGTACTGTGGTGGAATGGCATAAGAATATGAAAAAGGCTAAAGAGACTCTTGAAACTTTGCAATATGAGTTTAAAAAACGTGTGAATAAGTATGGACAATTGTGGAAGCCGTCTTTTTTTAAGCAGCAATCCGCAGTTAGTTAAGCTCAGAATGCAAATAGAAGAGCAAAAAACATTAGTGAAAGACTTGGAAGAAAAAGGCGGAATGTTTGAAGAAGGTTTGAGAAACCAAAAAAGGTTTGATCAGGAGAAAAAAAGCTTGGATAAAAGTGGTGAGAAAGTGGTCGGTGAGATGTTTTCGGATAACCAGGAGTCTAAAGCATCTGGAGTGTTGTTTTCACAGCAGAGTGGGATGGAAAATGCAAGAACTGGTGAATCTACTTATATAGCAAGTCCAGCTGTCATGATCGCTGCTGCAGCAATTGCTGGAAATAGTAATGCTGCAGCTCAGGCAGTTCTGATCTCTTTCCATGCAAGCTGCATAGCTTTGTCTGCCTTTCCCTGCTGTCAGCTTGTGACTGATTATCATTCACCTGTGTGGGAATCTGCATGTCTGCTCCCATTGGATGACCTCAGTATAAAGATCTGCTTCCTGCAGGACTCCTCGGGTTTTCATAGCTTCAGTTTAAGATCATAGTTTCAGTGTAAGCTAGTCTTGCTGTTGCTCAGCCCCAGACCGTGTTTCTTGTTCTAAAGATACTTTGCTGGTTTTGCATCATATATTGGTTCATTGCCCATATATATGCATATCAGCACGTTTATTATTTTCCTTGTATTCGTGTTACGTTGATACATCAGTGACGCTGATATATACGTACACGAACTGTTTATATCCTGTGTTCAGTTAGTTAGTTCCAGCACGTTTCGGTGGATGTGCGTATCGTGATCACCCGTGCTGAGCTAGTTATCCTGTTCCTGGTCCCGTTTGTGGATTGCGTTCATCTCTGCGAAGAGATAGAGAATCCTTCTGAATCCTGTCCTGTTTCCGTTTGTGGATTGCGTTCATCTCTGCGAAGAGATAGCGAATCCTTCTGAGTCCTGTTCCCTGTATTGCTCCAGTTCTAGTCAGTGTTCCTGCTTATGTCATATATCGGTTCATTGCCGATATATACATATGTTAGTCAGACGTTACAAATAGTTTCATTGATAGCTGTAATTATAATACGCTAGGAAATCATACTATTTGTATATTTATCTGTGTTACGTTCATCTATCTTGATCCTGCTATTTCCTGACTATCCTGTCCTGTCTTTGTGAGGCACGCCATCGCTGCAATCGCATTGGCTGCCTCATTCCAGTCTGTCTTGTTTTGGACGCTTGCTGTCACTAAGTAGCGGCTAGCTAGCAAGCGTTCATTCTGTCTACCTGTCCTGATCTCCTCAGTTCTGGTTTATGCGCTCAGCGCTACTTTGCGCTGAGACGTTATAGCGAAAGTATTGTTTGTGGCTGTCGGATCTGCACTGGCTCTGTGCGCCACAATCTCCTATTGGAGTCAGTCCTCCCCTCCACTATACTAGGGATAGCCTGTTTCCTTGTGCTAGTGTGTGTACCTCCTTCACGTCAGCTCATGCGTTGCATGCTGACTGTGGAGAATACACCACCAAGCCTTACACCAGCGGTGAACAGTTTTCCTATGCAGAATGTGCATAATGTGCAAGCATCAAGCAGTTTGCAGCAAGTTGGGAATAATGTTTTGCAAATGAATGCACAATTCACAAATACCAGGCTTTCCCTGGTGGACCTTATGGGCAGTTTAGCATGCAAAATGTACCATATATGCATAGCCCTGCAGGTGTTTTGAGTATGCAACAACAAAATGTTCAATATCCTTTTCCTTCCCCTTTTCCTTATGTGAACCAAAGTATGAATCCTCATGTTGGTTTTCCTAATGTGTCTAATCCCTCCCTGGTCTGTGGTTCCCCTGTCCCTGTATCCCATGTTAGTGTTTCCCCTTTTGGTGAGCAACACAGTAATGTGAACTTGCCTTTGGGTAATCCAGTGCAGTCTTCTGCAGAAAGGGTTAATATGAATGGTATGTCTGGGAATGGTAAGCAGCAGCCAGATGTTGGTGTTATTTTTAGGAACAAGGATTCATGGGAGACCCCTGCCGTCGGTTTGGGTGGATGGCAGGGTCTTCCCTTAGTCAAGATGGTGTCAGGCAGCAGTCTTGGCGTGGGGGCAGAGCTAGGTGGTCCTCAGCATGGTGGTATTAGTGTGGGGGGAAATATGGCTCCTTTTGGGATGGAGAGGAACCCTGCATCAGCAGTTTTTGGTTTGCAGGGTCCCCCTTCCACTCAGGATGTGGCGAGAAGCAACGGTTTTGTTTTTTCTAAAACCGGAAGTGACAGCAGAGCCGATTGCGTCACTTCCGGTTCGGCGAAGGAGAAAGTTGCAGCCATTTTTTGCCCTCAGGAGCGGCGGAGAATAGGGGAAATGCGGTGTTTCACCTGTCACAGAGTGGGGACATATCTGGAGGTATGCCTGGAAGTTCTGCAGGTGAATGTAAAGGCATTGACTTTTCCAATGGCGGGATCAACCAGGTAAAAATGATTCCTACACTTAAGACTAATGGTGGGCTGGTGGGGAAAAGAAGGGTTGAGGGGGTGACTGGCAGTGTAGGTGAGAGAGAGGGGAAGAAAAGGTCAATGGAGGTGGGGGGTGGAGGAGGGGTTGGAGGGGACAAAGGAACCGGAAGAGAGGCTGGGTAAGAGAATAGAAGTGCAGCAGAAGCAAAGCAATAATGAGACGGTGTTGCAAGCTGGTAAAAATATAGTATCTTATGCACAGATGATTAAAAAGAAAACTGATGTTTCAGCTAGATCTGAGGAGTATGGAATGTCAGCCAGAAATCGCAGAAATCTGGTAAGAGTTTGTTATGGAAGTGAGGTTGGGACAATGTATACTCGTAAAACTTTCATACAACTATTGTTGAAAATGGGTTTCAAGGCGGTGGATTTTTACGCCATTCTGGCTTCTGAAAATCCCCCCTCTTTTTTCGATGTCAGCTTCTTGTTTCCGACTGGTCTGGACACTTTCTGGGAGAAATATGAAGCTACTTGGAAAGTGAGTGAGGAGTGGAAGGGGCTGTCTCCCCAGACTGTGTCCAGACAGTCTCTGGACAAGAAGGTGACGATCGTGGTTCCGAACGAATCCATACCTGTACATGACTTGTTAGTTTGGCTTAAAAACTATGGAGTACCATTGTCAACTTCAAAAAAGGTTATGGATGAGTTCGGTATCTGGGGGGGTGGTTGGGAGCTGATGCTGAGATTGGACAGAGTGGGGAATGTTGTAAAACATATCCCCACTTCTGTTTTCATTGGTAGAGACAGGGTGACGGTTTTCTATCAGGGGCAGCCTCGAGTGTGTTACAAATGCGGTTCCCGCAGTCACTACAGCATATCTTGCAAGGAACTTAATTAAATGTTCTCATTGCCATGCTCTAGGTCATCTAGCAAAAGATTGTAAAGACATCAGTTGTAGAATTTGTTTAAAAATAAGTCATCCTTATTCACAATGTCCAGAATCGTTATCAAACATGGGGGAGGAGGTGTACAGGGAAATGGAGAACATCTTGAAGGAGAATGAGGATGAGGTTGTCCCTGATAGGGAGCCGTCACAGTCAGAATCCACTGCCATGAAACCCCAGTCCAGTATTCCCCCTTTTTTGTCAGTTTTAAAATCGGCAATTCCACCCCGTCCTCCACCTTCCTTGACCTTTGTTGGTCCCATGCCTTTT
Organism: Hyperolius riggenbachi; assembly: GCF_040937935.1. Taxonomy (NCBI): domain Eukaryota; kingdom Metazoa; phylum Chordata; class Amphibia; order Anura; family Hyperoliidae; genus Hyperolius; species Hyperolius riggenbachi. The sequence continues at coordinate 402,468,764 of NC_090647.1, read as the reverse complement.
GAGACATCAATAGGTGATAAATCAGATCATGTATTTAAGATCGATGGTCTAGATCAGTGGTTCCCAACCTTTTATGAGGTATCGCCCCTTAGGGGGAGACGACTCACCCCTGTCGCCCCCCTTCTCTTAGTACGGTATACCCTTATTTAAATGTAAGAAACGTGTTGTTGTAAAAATAATAGACTGAATTATTCTGTTAAATGATTTATTACTATATACAACAAATAATTAACCAATGTAGATGTATCCAGAATTCTTCCTCTCATCAATCTCATCTCATGAGTTTGAGCTCAATTAAAAAAAAAAATCTGTTCTCTCAAAAAACTGCTTTTACGATTTTGATGAAATCTATGTTGAATCTCCAACACTGTCTTCCGTACTTCAAAACTAACTAACGAATACTAAACAGATACGCACAATGTAATCGCAATGTAGTCACTGGCGTAGGTTACTAAAGACATAGAAGACGTATGACAAACTGGGGTGAGTGTTGTGATTAACACGAAGACTAGATGTGTACGCCAGGTGGTGGTGCCAGTGGAGGGGGTAGCGCTGTGACCTTGCCAGCTAAAAATAGCCGGTGACTCAACTACTTCGCGCCAATTCCCTTACCGGCGCGTGACCAACGAGCCCTGAGGAATTACGCAACTCTATCATGCACACTTGCATATTTTATACAGATCATATTTTTTGCCCATAATTTTCTTAAAAACGAGTGACACTGCGACACTTAAGATTCTACTCTACAGAAGAGTTAGTTTATTTTTTCTGCCTTTTCATACTGATCGCCCCCCTGTTGCCCCCCACAAATTTATCACCCCCCTTAGAACCCAAATCGCCCACCGGGGGGCAATCGCCCCCAGGTTGGGAACCACTGGTCTAGATAAAGGAAAAAATATATTTTCTGTTACTAAAGGGAATGCGTCTTTAGGGGAAAATAGTGTTAAAAATGGTGATAAAAGGAAAAAAAGTCTTCAGAGGAAGAGAAAGTGGTAAAGAAATCTGATGCAAAAAAATATATCAGGTGGGAAAAATATCCCAGAAAAAGAAAAAAAGAGTAAAATTAAACAAAAGGAGGCGGAGGAAAATATGGGGAAAAATCTGTTTCTGTGAAGGAAACAAAAAATGTAAAAGTTATGAGTAAAAAAGAAAAGAGAAAAATGTTTTCAGAGAAAAAGTCAAAAGAGAAATTGGATGAAATTAAGAGAAATAAATCTATTGTTACAAGTAATAAATATGAGGCTTTATCTGATCAATCTGATCAGCCTGTGGATAGCAATAATGAGGAGATTGATTTATTTGAGGAGAATGAAGATGTTTCGGCTAGTGGAAGGGCTGAGGACATGGAAGTATCTTCCTCTAAGGAGGAGGAAAGTGCAGTTTAAGGAAGAGTAAGCAATCTTTCTCTTATGTATTCTGATATTGCCCCCCCCCCTCCCCCTTGAAACTATCAACCATTAATGTTGCTAGTAGGAAATCTGTGAGTGCTCGTAAGGAAGCCATATTTTTCGGTCAGTTTGATGCCGACATTTTATTTTTCCAAGAGACCAGGCTTCAAACATTATCTGCCATCCATGAAGCCAAGAGGGACTGGCACTATGGTCCCTCTTATTGGTCTTTTGCAGCTGAGCCTTACACTGGGGTGGCGGTCCTTTTTAAGACCGACATGGTAACTTTCCGGCGGGTAAGTGAGTTAGAGATGGGGCGTTGCTTGGTCATGGACGTCTCTGTGAGGGGGCAGGATTCGAGGCTGATCAACATCTATGGGCCTCAATCTGAGAGCGAGAGGAAGCGCCTCTTCACAGAGATCAAGCCATTTCTGTTTACAGCCCAGGAGGTGGTCTTTGGTGGTGATTTCAATTCCGTAGTTAGGTAAAGGACAGGAGAGGTGCCAGGACCCACCTGGGCTATAATAGTAATTTTTTGAATAGTATGGCTAGGGATGCTGATCTGGTAGATGTGCATATAAAGCACATCCCAGATGACACGGGTTTGACTTATTTCTGTGGAGAGCGTAAGAGTAGGATAGATAGGTTTTTTGTTAAGGAGAGCTCTTCTACCTCCTCTCCAGAGGTGTGAGTGGTAGAGTTCTCTGATCACTGTATTCTATCCATGGTGTTGAATGTTGCAGATGTCCCTCCAAAAGGAAAGGGTATCTGGAGATTGAATTTGTTGCAGTTGAAAGAAGAAAATGTAATGCTGGGCATACATGGTGAGATTTATGCACCGGATTGAGCCGCTGGCTCGATCCCGACGCATCCCCGCTCGTCCCCGCTGGCGCCTAGATCGATCCCCGCTCGTCCCCGCGGGTGCTCCTTATCTTCCGCTCGTTTTCTTCCCATTGTCCGCCCGCTGGTATCGAGCGGGGAATCGAGTGCCTCGCTGATCGGACCTGTCGGAAATTATCAATCGAGCCATCAGCGGCTCGATTGATAAGAAAAAAAAAATGCTGTGTATGCCCAGCATAAGACAATCTTTCAGGGATTTTTTTCAGGCACAGGTTACTTTGCTGGACTGTTGTAGCAGTAGGTCTGAGTGGTGGGAGATGGTTAAAAAACGAGCAGTAAGTCTTTTCAAGAACCTAGCAAAAAGAAAAGCTTTTGGTAGATATGCAAACTACCAGCGTCTGAGGCGGAAACTTTAAATAACTGTCTCGGGGGATGGTGATCCTGAGGAGATCAAAAGGATCAAGGGTTTGTTGCGCAAGAGTCAGTATGATCGGCATGCTTCTTTGGTTCTGGAAAGGGATTATGGTAAAAGTCACTCGCCAGACCCTTACCAGAACTGCAAACAAAGTGTAGCAGTTAAGATCATTTATGGTCTCAAGGATAGTACAGGATCCCTGGTGAAGTCCAGAGCAGGGATTCTGGAAATCGTGAGATCCTTTTATGCTGAATTATTGGGTAGCAGATCTCTTGATGAGACAGTGATGGAATCTTTCTTGTGTGATATTCCAGGTCTCGAAAATTTAGACATTCCTCTTACGTTTTTGACGGAAGGAATTTCTGCTGAGGAAGTGGCGAAAGCCATAGAACAGCTTGCTATTAAAAAGACTCCAGGTCCAGATGGCTTGACTGCCGAATTTTATAAAGTTTTCAAGGATATTCTGGCTCCTGAATTGGCAGAGGTTTTCAATCGCAGTCGCCCTATGAGAAAATCAGCAGTCATTCTTTTGTCAAAGGGTAAGGATTCTTTAATGATTGAGAATTGGCATCCCATCAGCCTTCTCAATGTTGATCGAAAGATTCTGGCTAAAATAATTTTTCGGCATTTGAGTCAGGTGGCAAATGAGGTGCTTTCTCGCCAGCAGCACTGTTCTGTCCAGGGGAGAAATACTTTTTCAGCTGTGTTAACGGTCCAGAAGATCCTGGAGAGATGCAGGGCTGCTGGTTGGGAAAAATACTTACTGGCGTTGGATCAGGCAAAGGCTTTTGATCGTGTCAATCATGCGTATTTGTGGATGCTCCTTAGTAAGTATGGTCTGCCGGGGAGGTTTATCAATTGGCTTAAAGTGTTATACAGAGGTGCTGAAAGTTTCCCGCTTGTCAATGGTTGGGTTAGACAGACCTTTGAGGTTAGATCTGGGGTGCGCCAAGGGTGTCCTTTGAGTCCCCTGCTGTATGCTTTTGCCATTGATCCTTTCATAAGAAGGATTGAGGGCGGAGCTTAATGTGGGGTACTGTCGGGCATAGCTGGTGTACCTCCTCTCACGGTTGTGGCCTATGCTGATGATGTGACTGTGGTGATCTCTGGGCAGGAGGAGGCAAACGGTGTTTGTGCAGAGATTGCCCGTTACTCATTAGCTTCGGGTTCCAAGATCAATCAGGACAAGTGTGAGGTTTTCCGGATGGGTAAGGAAAATGAGAACTTTGTGCTTCCGGCCTCTTTTCCAGCACCAAAAGAAAAGATTAAAATATTTGGCATAGAATTTGGTCCAGGTGACTATGGTCATCAAATTTGGGAAGGCAGACTAAAATGTGCTGAGGCTAAGGTGGTCCGCTGGAAAGGTTGGCGATTGACTTTCAGAGAAAGGATTGACATAATCAAAACCTATTTGATTCCAATTAAGTTATATGTCAGTTTTGTCTGTATTCTGCCAGTATCTCTTCACACAAGAATCTACAGCTTATTTTTCCAAATGCTTTGGGTAAATAAGATGAACCACGTGAAGAGGAATATCACCTATCGATCAAGGCAGGCGGGTGGCTTAGGTATGGGTCAACCCAGTAGTTTTCATTTCTCTGTTATCTAATAAAAACAACTTTGGTAAAATGTATGTGGAGAAACTGCCTGGATAGATGGGTATTTTCCAGTCTTGGTGTAAACCTTTTCTCAGGCATTGGGAAGAGGGTGGTTTGGTGAAAAGACCAAGGGCTAGTACTGATTATCTCCCGGCCTATGTTACACTGTGTCTGAAAGTGATCCGGCAATGGGAACTGACGGAGCAAGATATTATCTTGATCCCTAGGAAAGCCCTGGTGGAGAGAGTGATTGAAACCTTTTTTCAGGACTCATTGGCCCTGAGAGATTGCCCAAGTCCAATTATGGAGGAGGGTTTGCGCTTGCTATGTTCTCCAAGGATTCCTAACAAATTTGGCTTTCCTTTCATGGCAGACTCTTTGTTAGGGGAAATTTGAAGTTCATAGGAGATCGGAATTGTGGTTGTCCTCATGAGGAGTGTGGTGGTGTGGAGGAGACCATGAACCATTTCCTGTTGGACTTTTCCTTTAAGAAAGAAGTATACAAACAGGTGGGTAGGGCTTTAGGTATTTCTTTTCTTGAGCGGCTTAGTTATGCGGAGTGGACATATGGGGCCTTCAATAACCGGGGGTCATTTAATTTGGACACGTTATTCTTAAGGTGGCCATACACTGGTCGATTTGTCATCAGATTCGACCAACATATAGATCCCTCTCTGATCGAATCTGATCAGAGAGGGATCGTATGGCTGCCTTTACTGCAAACAGATTGTGAATCGATTTCAGGATGAAACCGATTCACAATCTGTGAAGCTGCCGCTGCAGCCGCCTCCCCCCGGGTATGCCGCCGCATGCCACCCCCACCCCCGCATACATTACCTGATTCGGCCGACCGGCGTGAGTCCCCCGGTCTCCGCTGTCTTCTTCTCCGCGCTCGGCTCCAGCTTCACTGTACTTCCTGTCCGGGGAAGTTTAAACAGTAGAGGGCGCTCTACTGTTTAAACTTCCTGCCGGGACAGGAAGTAGCCAGCTGGAACCCAGTGGAGAAGGAGCAGCGGTGACAGCAGGGACTCGCGCTGGCCGGAGCAGGTAATGTATTGCCACTAGCGTCGGTCGTCGGGCATTCGAACGCCACTATCGACACACTCCCGACCCGCCGACGATCGAGGGAAATCTTTCGCATGAACGTAACGACAGTCGGGAACGATCGATTTCGGACGGAAATCGATCGTTCGGTCAGCGTTTGCGCAATGATTTCACAGCCGATTCGATCACAGTGATCGAATCGGCTGTATATTGGTGGGAAAATCGGTAAGTGTATGGGCCCCTTTAGTTAGTTTAGTTATTCGGTATTACACTTGGAATGCACGGTGTTAAATTTCCATCCATCAGAAAGTCCTCCCTGTCCAGGTGGTGGTGCATGACATCATTGGTGAAGTTGGGAAAATTCGGGGTCAGGAGGAATGGAGTTTGTTTTGGCAGAATATCAGACCTCCTTGATTTGGCCAAACTTCCTTTGGGTGAGCTTTCATTTTCTTTTTCACCTACTTAGATGATTCAAATTTGAGGAATGGCTTGCAAGCATAGGAGGTGAGTGATTGCTTAGTGTTTCTTACTGTAGTATGTGGATAGTGTAAATATTGTATATAGTGTATATACTGTACTATAGTATATAATGAGTATTTGAAGCCAAGTAGGCGTGTTTAATTTGAAATTGGTTTCTTCAGAATTTCTTTTCCGGAAATGGACTTTAATATGGACTGAATATTGAGCTATTTTTGAGGCTAAAGGCCTAATGTTTATGTTATTGCTATTTATTTAGGTTATTTTATATTTTTGTATAAAAATCAGCTGCTGAATCCTTAAATAAAATAATTGCTGCCTGCTGCCACATGTATGTTACTCCTCCTCCTGCTGCTTTATCCTCCTGCTGTCTGTGTTCCCACCGCCAGGGTCCACACAATTATGCGCTGCTGCCACTAGTTATTACACCATCAAAATAGCTACTACTGTTGTTGTGGGAAAAAAAATATTTTGAGGTGTCTGGGATGCAAACTGTGTTGTCTGAGTTGTGGGGAGAACCCAGCTGCAGCTGTACGACCACTTAATGGAACCTCACGGTTGTTTATTTTTGTTTGTGCCGTGGTACCGCCGCTAGGTGCCATGGCCTACACTGCCTGCTTGCACACGTTACTACAGGATCTTCTCAAAAAATTAGCATATTGTGATAAAGTTCATTATTTTCTGTAACGTACTGATAAACATTAGACTTTCATATATTTTAGATTCAAATACACACAGCTGAAGTAGTTCAAGCCTTTTATTGTTTTAATATTGATGATTTTGGCATACAGCTCATGAAAACCCAAATTTCCTATCTCAAAAAATTAGCATATTTCATCCGACCAATAAAAGAAAAGTGTTTTTAAAACAAAAAAAGTCAACCTTCAAATAATGATGTTCAGTTATGCACTCAATACTTGGTCGGGAATCCTTTTGCAGAAATGACTGCTTCAATTATGCGTGGCATGGAGGCAATCAGCCTGTGGCACTGCTCAGGATGCTTCGATAGCGGCCTTAAGCTCATCCAGAGTGTTGGGTCTTGCGTCTCTCAACTTACTCTTCACAATATCCCACAGATTCTCTATGGGGTTCAGGTGAAGAGAGTTGGCAGGCCAATTGAGCACAGTAATAACATGGTCAGTAAACCATTTACCAGTGGTCAGTAAACCATTTACCAGTGGTTTTGGCACTGTGAGCAGGTGCCTGGTTGTGCTGAAAAATGAAATCTTCATCTCCTCAAAGCTTTTCAGCAGATGGAAGCATGAACCCACTTTTGAACCAGAAACAGCAGCAGAAGCGCCTGACCTGGGCTACAGAGAAGCAGCACTGGACTGTTGCTCAGTGGTCCAAAGTACTTTTTTCGGATGAAAGCAACTTTTACATGTCATTCGGAAATCAAGGTGCCAGAGTCTGGAGGAAGACTGGGGAGAGGGAAATGCCAAAATGCCTGAAGTCCAGTGTCAAGTACCCACAGTCAGTGATGGTCTGGGGTGCCATGTCAGCTGCTAGTGTTGGTCTACTGTGTTTTATCAAGGACAGGGTCAATGCAGCTAGCTATCATGAGATTTTGGAGCACTTCATGCTTCCATCTGCTAAAAAGCTTTGTGGAGATGAAGATTTCATTTTTCAGCACGACCTGGCACATGCTCACAGTGCCAAAACCACTGGTAAATGGTTTACTGACCATGGTATTACTGTGCTCAATTGGCCTGCCAACTCTCCTGACCTGAACCCCATAGAGAATCTGTGGGATATTGTGAAGAGAAAGTTGAGAGACGCAAGACCCAACACTCTGGATGAGCTTAAGGCCGCTATCGAAGCATCCTGGGTCTCCATAACACCTGAGCAGTGCCACAGGCTGATTGCCTCCATGCCACGCCGCATTGAAGCAGTCATTTCTGCAAAAGGATTCCCGACCAAGTATTGAGTGCATAACTGAACATCATTATTTGAAGGTTGACTTTTTTTGTTTTAAAAACACTTTTCTTTTATTGGTCGGATGAAATATGCTAATTTTTTGAAATAGGAATTTGGGGTTTACATGAGCTGTATGCCAAAATCATCAATATTAAAACAATAAAAGGCTTGAACTACTTCAGTTGTGTGTATTTGAATCTAAAATATATGAAAGTCTAATGTTTATCAGTACATTACAGTAAATAATGAACTTTATCACAATATGCTAATTTTTTGAGAAGATCCTGTACTCCTCCTCCTGCTGCTGCATTTAACCTCCTGCTGTCTGTGCTCCCGCCGACAGGGTCCACAGAATTATGCGCTGCTGCCATGCACCAGTAGCTATTATGCCACTACAATAGTTATATATTGTATGAAAAAAAATTTGAGGTGTCTGGGTTGAAAACTTTGCTGTCCCAATTGTGTATTGGACACAACTTGGGCTTCATGACTGCTGTCTGGAACCTCTTGCTGTATTCTCAGTGTTTATAACAGGCGTGGAACCACCGCTAGGTGCCATGGCCTATTATTGCCTGCTGCCACACGTTACTCCTCCTTCTCCTCCTGCTGCTGAATTTAACCTCCTGCTTTCTGTGCTCCCACCACCAGGGTCCACAGAATTATGCACTGCTGCCATGCGCCACTAACTATTACGCCACTACAATAGCTATATATTATTGGAAAAAAAATCTGAGGTGTCTGGGTTGAAAACTGTGCTGTCCCAGTTTTGTGTATTTATCACAATGTGGGCTTCATGACCACTGTCTGGAACATCCTGCTGTTTACTCTGTTTTATATTTACAGTCGTGGTTCCACCGCTAGGTGCCATGGCCTATTATTGCCTACTGCCACATGTTACTCCTCCTCCTGCTGCTGCTTTTACCTCCTGCTGTCTGTGCTCCTACTGCCAGGGTCCATAGAATAAGGTGCTGCTGCCATGCGCCACTAGCTATTGTGCCACTAGCTATTACCTCACTACAATAGCTATATTTTGTTGTAAAAAAATAATAATTCTGAGGTGTGTGGGTTGAAAACTGTGCTGCCCCAGTTGTGTATTGGACACAATGTGGGCTTCACGACCGCTGTCTGGAACCTCCTGCTGTTTGCTCTGTGTTATATTTATAGCCGTGGTTCCACCGCTAGGTGCCATGGTTATTATGCCACACGTTACTCCTCCTGCTGCTGCTGAAGTTTTTATCTCCAGCTGTCTGTGCTCCCACCACAAGGGTCCACAGAACAAGGTGCTGCTGCCAAGCGACACTAGCTATTACGCCACTACAATAGCTATATTTTGTTGTTGTAAAAAAAAAATTCTGAGGTGTCTGGGTTGAAAACTGTGCAATTCCAGTTGTGTATTGGACACAATGTGGGCTTCATGACCGCTGTCTGGAACCTACTGCTGTTTGCTGGGTTTTTATTATAGCCATGGTACCACCACTAGGTGCCATGGCCTATTATATTGCCTGTTGCCACATGTTCACACATTACTACTCCTCCTCCTGCTGCTTTTACCTCCTGCTGTCTGTGCTCCCATCGCCAGAGTCCACAGAATAAGGTGCTGCTGCCATGCGCCACTAGCTATTACGCCACTACAATAGCTATATTTTATTGTTGTAAAAAAAAAATTCTTAGGTGTCTGGGTTGTAATCTGTGCTGTCCCAGTTTGCCAATGAACATCTGAATCATGTGCACACCTGGCGGCCAACTTCATGAAACATCTGTCCTGTGATTGCCAACAAGTTGTAAGTCATCTTCTGATAGGGGATCATATACTTAATTTGTTTATTACAATGCACATCAAACTCTGACTTTGTTGCACTGGGTTTTGGAGGGTTCTTTTGTTGTTATTCTGTCTCTCACAGCTACAATACACTTACCATTACTATTATGGACTGGTCATTTCTTGGTCAGAGGGCAAATAAGCAAAGCCAGCAGGGGATTAAATACTTATTTCCCTCACTGTATAAAGAGCTAATGCACTGATTGTAAGAGTGTTGACAGCTGTGGCACTAATGTGAGGCTTTATATCTTTTTCCTATAGCAGGGAAAGGGGCATCAAATGTGGGTAATGTGGCATATTTGGATATGATCAAAATCAGGCTAGATACAGTAATATTTATTTACAGAGTTTTGTATGCATACTAAGCATAAATCTTGCGGTTTGGCTTTTTGATATACAAGGCTGTAGATTTCATTGTGGATAGTTTTTTTCACAGGCTGTATGATTGAGCAGTGGTTGTCATGCCTGTTAAACTCTTCAAAGCAGTTGGTGGAAGGTGAAGCGACTATTCTCAGAAATAATATGCTTTTGAGGTTTTACAATGCAAGCCAGGACTTCCGCTTAAACTTTTGTGTTGACTTAAAACTGTATAGAGTGGTTGAACAAGTTAAAGGAAAGGCTATATTGAAATTACTGTGTAACACAGAAAAAATGTTACATTATGGAAAATGAGCAATCAAACATCAGCTCCTTTTATATAATTTGAGTATTTTTCTGCAGCAGACTCAAATGAAACAGGTCAATGTGAACGGACCCTTAGAAAATCATCGCAGTTCTTGATCCATCTGTTTTGAGCCTGTTGCCCACTTTGTCAGAATTTAGAACCGTGGGCATCTATTTTTTTTTTAGAAAAGCAAAGTTTAATGATCTCAGGGATACACTAATAAACACTAAGTTTGGTTGGCTGGAATAATATACTACTAGGGAAGGACATTGAAGGGAAATGGCAAACTTTTAAAAATATTCTTAATGAATATTGTAGTAAATATATTCCATATGGAAACAAAACTTTATATTTTGAGATTTAGTACAATACATTATATTATGCATAACAGACCCACTGCAATCTGGATTTTGGCCTGCCCACTCAACCGAAACTGCTCTCACCAAAGTGGTCAATGACCTTGCCTTAGGTAAGCTGAAGGTAAATACTCCATTCTCCTCCTTCTTGACCTTTCAGCAGCTTTTGACACAGTAGATCATCCCCTACTCCTCCAGTCCCTCCAGTCCATGGGCATTCACGATCTTGCCCTGTCCTGGCTTTCATCCTACCTCTCCAACCGCTCCTTCACGACCGCCTTCAATGAGTCCTCATCCACCCCCAACCACCTCTCGGTGGGAGTCCCCCAAGGTTCGGTCCTTGGCCCCCTACTGTTCACCCTATACACATCCTCCATTGGCAAGGTTATCTCCTCCATGGGTTTTAACTATCATCTGTATGCAGATGACACCCAGATCTACCTCCACACCCCTGACATATCCACCACTACCATGGACAAGGTCTCCTCCTGTCTATCAGCCATCTCCTCCTGGATGTCCGCTAGGTTCCTGAAACTAAACCTACACAAAACGGAATTTATGATCTTCCCACCCCGGACATCCATAAACCTCCCAGATGTGCATGTCACTGTTAACCACACTACCATTCACCCTACCTCTCAAGCCCGCTGTCTGGGTGTCACCCTGGACTCCGCACTCTCCTTCACTCCCTACATCCAAAACCTCACAAAGTCCTGCAACTTCCACCTTCGTAACATCTGTAAGATTTGCCCTTTCCTGACCTCTGCCACCACCAAACTCCTCATCCATGCCCTCATAATTTCCCGCCTTGACCACTGCAATGCCCTGCTGTCTGGTCTCCCTATGACCCGAACAACCCCACTGCAGTCCATCATGAATGCAGCAGCCAGAATTATCCACTGCTCCCATCGCTCCACCATGGCGGATCCCCTCCTTGAATCCCTCCACTGACTTCCTATCCAGTCCAGAATCAGATTCAAGATACTGTGTCTGACCTACAAATCTGTCCACAAAACCTGTCCAACCTACATTTCCGATCTTACTCAGAGGTACACACCTAGCCGTTCACTCCGCTCTTCCAATTAACTTCGCCTAACCGCCCCCCGCATCACCCAGTCCCATGCACGCCTCCAGGACTTCTCAAGAGCTGCTCCAACACTATGGAACTCCCTACCTCCACCCATTAGGACAGCCCCCTCCTTCAACATCTTCAAGAAAGCCCTCAAAACTCACCTTTTCACTCTGGCCTACTACCCCTCACAAGTGCTCTAAACCCGCAGCTGAACTCTGGTCTCCTACCTCTCGTGTCCCTACCTCTCCCTTTAGATTGTAAGCCTTTGGGCATAGTCCTCCTCCTTTTGTGTCCAACCTGATCATGCACCCATTACTGTGAACCCATGCTATGCATCTGAGTGAACCTAACTTGCCTAATCTCCATGCTCCATCCAGTGACTGACTAAGCATTACCTTGTACTCATACTGTGCTGCATGATCTGATCTTTCTTGTATTCAGGTATTGTCATTTTGCTGTATGTCACCCCTAAATATTGTATGTATCCCTATTTATTGTCCAGCGCTGCGTAATATGTTGGCGCTTTATAAATACAATAAATAAATAAATAAAATAAATAAATAACAGGTAATGTAACTAAAAACAAATCTGTACTTACCACATACCATAGTTCATACATTTTTACACTAACTGATAATAAAAATACACATGCTTACCACAATACGCTTCCACTATGACTTCGTTCACATAGGGGAATGTTGCTGTTTTTTTTTCTTACATAAGCACTGCAATATTCTTGTTATGTCAGGTCTATGCACCACTCAACTGCAAGATCCTGTGCAGTCTCACTATCTTTTTGTGCAATGATTCCACTTTATGTGAAGATTGTTTTTTTGTAATCTGTTTAGTATTTTCAGAAGGTAGATAAATTGCTGTCCTTTGAGAAATAATTTTTGAATCAGAATGATACCATTTGTTGGATAACTATGCATTCTGCTAATAAGCCTTCTTCTGACTTGATTCCTATATGCTGACAAGATGTTAGAACAGGCAGCTTATATACACAGAACAAGAAGATACATTCTTTTGAAAACACAAATACAGTAAATGTTATTAGATGTCTTAACTACAACATCAGAATGGTCTCACAGGTATGCTAGCTAATTTATCTCAAATAGATAAGTAGGCATGGCAATGCTCATGGAGAAGCATATTAGCAGTTTGATCAGCTGATAGATTTGTAAGGTTCTGATTTGCTGGTTATGATCATGCGTTAAACCAGGAAGTCATCACAGCAAATCAGAACGTTGCAAATGTATCAGCTGATCAAACTGAGTTTTCCAAAGCATTGCCATCACTATAGATAAGACGAATTGTTTGCTTAACCCCCTTGACGGTATGATTTTTTCAGGATTTTAGGGTCTAAAAGTGGTACAATTCTTTTGCATGTTTTTTCAATAAAACCGGGAAAAAAATCATGCTGCTAGGGAGATCTGCAGCAGCTCAGCACTCTCTCACCTCCCTGGGATCCAGCACTGCAGTTTTCCCTCCGTCCTCCGGGTGGCACTGTTACCATATAGTAAGATTGCTGGCTGTCGTCATGACGACAGACGGCGATCTTACCTGGGGAATGCAAAGCCTCGGGGGAGAGGAAGAAGAATGGTGCCTGACATTGGGATCCCCTGGGAGGTGAGTGAAACATGCCCGCTGCGCACATTGCTCTGCATTGACCTCCGGCGGCTTCCACGGGTTCAGCTCAGGGTTACCGCTCCTGGCATGTTTTTTTCCACCCCTAGCTGTACTCGTGATTACCGCTAAGGAGGTTAAACATCACACACCCCAGACATCGGGTGATAATGAGACATCATAAAACCAGAGTTTTCTCTGTGTTTACGATATCTCATCATCACACAGAGTCTGTGCTATGTGATGTTTAAGCAAACAAGTGGTCTTATCTATTTGTCATAAATTAGCTAGCATCCCAGGCTGTCAGACCCTCCTGATTTTGTAATTAAGGCATCTAATGACATTTATTTACATTTGCAAAATAATGTTTCCCATTTTAATTTCCAGTGTATTTAAGCTGCCTGTTCTAACATCTTGTCAGAATACAGGAATTGAGTCTGAAGAAGGCTTATTAGCAAAACGCTTACTCCTTCTTCTAAGTTAGCCAATAAATGGTTTCATCCTGATTCAAAAATTCTTACTTTTACTGATGGCTAACACAGTACAATACTCTACTGCTTGTCCTTTGAGAAGAGAGTGAAACCAATGGAAATAGGAAAATGTGTATGGCTCGGTGTACAGTCCTGGCCAAAAATTTTGAGACTGTCAAAAATATTGGAAATTAGAAAAGTTGGTGCTTATGTTTTTATAATAGCAATTTGCCTATACTCCAGAATGGTATGAAGAGTGTTCAGATGAATTGCATAGTCCTTCTTTGCCATGGAAATTAAGTGAATCCCCAAAAAAACCTTTCCACTGCATTTCATTGCTGTCATTAAAGGATCTGCTGAGATCATTTCAGTAATTGTCTTGTTAACTCAAGTGAGAATGTTGACGAGCACAAGGCTGGAGATCATAATGTCAGGCTGATTGAGTTAGAATGGCAGACTTGACATGTTAAAAGGAGGGTGATGCTTGAAATCATTGATCTTCCATTGTTACCCATGGTGACTAGCAAAGAAACGCATGCAGCCATCATTGAGTTGCATAAAAATGGCTTCACAGGCAAGGATATTGTGGCTACTAAGATATGCCGTCTAAATCAACAAGTTATAGGATCATCAAGAACTTAAAGGAAATAGGTTAAATTATTGTCCAAGAAAGTCCAGCAAGCGCCAGGATCGTCTCCTAAAGAGGATTCAGCTGCAGGATCGGAGTGCAACCAGTGCAGAGGATGCTCAGAAATGGCAGCAGGCAGGTGTGAGCACATCTGCACGCACAGTGAGGCAAAGACTTTTGGAAGATGGCCTGGTGTCAAGAAGGGCAGCAAAGAAGCCACTTCTCTCCCCCAAAACAACCATCAGGGACAGATTGATCTTCTGCAGAAAGTATGGTGAATGGACTGCTGAGGACTGGGCAAAGTCATATTCTTCGATAAAACCCTTTTCCGATTGTTTGGGGCAACTGGAAAAAGGCTTGTCAGGAGAACAAAAGGTGAGCGCTACCATCAGTCCTGTGTCATGCCAACAGAAAAGCATCATGAGACCATTCATGTGTGGGGTTGCTTCTCATCCAAGGGAGTGGGCTCACTCACAATGTTGAAAAACACAGCCATGAATAAAGAATGGTACAAAAACACCCTTCAACAGCAACTTCTTCCAACAATCCAACAACAGCTTGGTGAAGAACAATGCATTTTCCAGCACGATGGAGCACAGCGTCATAAGGCAAAAGTGATAACTAAGTGGCTCAGGGACCAAAACGTTGAAATTTTGGGTCCATGACCTGGAAACTCCCCAGATCTTAATCCAATTGGGAACTTGTGGTCATTCCACAATCAAAAATCAACTAATTCTGAGAAACCCAAAGAAGTGATTATAAAAAGAATGGGTTGCTAACAGTCAGGATTTTGCCCAGAAGTTGAATGAGAGCATGCCCTGTCGTATTTCAGAGGTCCTGAAAAAGAAGGGCCAACACTACAAATACTGACTATTTGCATAAATCTCATGTAATTGTCAATAAAAGCCTTTGAAATGTATGAAGTGCTTATAATTATATTTCAGTACATCACATAAACAACTGAAACAAATATCTAAAAGCAGTTTAGCAGCAAACTTTGTGAAAACTAATATTTTCGACAGTCTCAAAACTTATGGCCAGGATTGTACATAATGCTGGGGAAAACCGTATCACTTCCATTTAGATGAACGTGCTGCTATCACTGCCAGTCTGGAGAAGAGGCAATGCCATCCATCATATAAATGGTAATGCAACCCAATGTCTCTAGACCAGGAGTGTTAAACTCAAATATAAAGTGGGCTGAAATTGAACACTGGGAACTATTCGCGGGCCAACCTCATTGACTTCTGGACACTATCCTCCATTATAAAGTTCTCTGGTGTCAAATGCTTCCTCTCCAACCCTATACAGTTTTTCGATGTCTAATCCTCCTTCCTCCCCAATACAGTTCCCTGGTGTCTAGTGGCCCATATTCTCACCTATACAGTTCCCTAATGTTTAGTGCCTTCACCCTACATCCCCCAAATGGCTTCCCTGGTGTTCTAGGGCATCACCTCCAATATAGCTTCCCTGGTGGTCTAGAGTGGGCCAAACATAATGCAAAGTAGGAAAACCACTTGGGGGCCAAATAAAATGGCTTTGAGTTTGAGGGCCAGATTTGGTCCACGGGCCAGAGTTTGACATGTATGGTCTAGATAAATGTATGCAGTAAAATGTTTCTGCAGCAGACTCAAATGAAACAGGTCAAATTAAACTGGCCTTTAGAAAATCATTTCAGTTTTGAGCCTGTTGACCCCTTTTTTTTGAAAATTTAGAGCAGGGGACATAGAAAAGCATTTGAGAAAAGAAAAGTTTATTCAATTTAGGGACACACTAATATACACTTTGGTGGACTAAAATAATATACTACAAGGGAAGGACACTGAAGCAAAATGGCAAACTTTTAAAACAAACTGAAGTGAAATGGCAATTTTTTCAAAATATTCTCAATTAATACTGTAGTAAATATATCCCATATGGAAACAAAACTTCTAGGAATAAAAAAGGCCTCTATGGATAAAAAAAGGTAAAAAAAATAAAAGCTGAAAAAGAATGCTTTTAAAGTGTACCATAGACAACGAAATACAAAACATTTATAAATACCTGGGGCTTCCTCCAGCCCCCTCTGGCCCGTTCGTTCCCACGCAGCAGGCGCAAAACGCTCCCAGCCACAGGAGCGAGACGGAGGAGCGCACAGTGCATGCCCCAACTGGTTGCGATTAGCCGAAATGATGGGACCCCTTACCGAAGATGCAGAAGGCTGAGGACAGCGACGTGGGAGTGAACAGGCTGGAGGAGGCTGGAGGAAGCCCAGGTACGTATACATTTTTTGAATTTCCTTGTCTCAGAGTCCCTTTAAGGCCTTAAAACAGGAGGAGACTGAGGTTGCATTAAGCAATTAATAAGGAGTGCAATAACAATTGTACAAAAGAAATTTGGCTGGTAAAGAGTGAAGCTGAAAATAAAATTGCTGAGTATGAAATCAAATCCAAAGAATGTTTACAAGTATATCAAATCTAAAAAAGAAAGGTGGACTGTATGGGACATGCTGCGCATACACAGAACACTCCTGGCAACAGGAGTGCAATTAAAGACATGCGCGGCCTCACAGCTGGTGACTAACTGAGTCACCCGGCTTTCAAAGGGGGACAGCGGAGGAATGGAGAAGCGTGAAATGATGGTGAGGGAGCAAGAGGACTTCAGGGGCTGAAAGAAGCCCCGGGTAAGTAATTGGCCACATTAATATTCACTTAAAGCAATACTGAAGTAAATCTTAAATTAAAAAATTAAAATGTGAGACTTATACACACATTAAGTTAGAAAACACACACCTTCGCCTAGCCCCCCCCCCCCCACACACACACAGTAAGTTACAGAGCACCCCCCCCCCCTTCCCCCACATACACACAGTAAGTTAAAACACAAACACACACACTCTGCAGCTGCTCTCAACTGCTGGCTGCTTTCATCCACAAAAACAACCCACACTCTCACCATCACACACATTGCCCCCATAGGCCCCAATTAAAATCCCCCTAAAGGTGGCCATACATGGTACAATTTTTCATTTTTTTTCGATTAGATAATTTAGTTTGATTATTCCGTTAGATCGAATATAAAGATTTTTCCAGCATGCCCGATCAGATTTTTCTCGAAAAAATGGGATAATCGTTCGAATTTTTTGATCGAAAAAAAAAAAATTTCAACTTTCATTCGATTCGATCATTTAGATCGAATAAACGGGAAAATCAAACATTTTTATTGTATCGTGTATGGGCACCTTAAGGCCAAAACAATGCCACCCAGAGCATGCAACACACCCACACACACTGCCCCCGCTCACCCCTGCAGTTCCGAGTGCCGCCGAGCGTCAGTGTTGCCACGGCAACAGAACACGGAAGTCGGTTGGCTGTTGCATGCATCGCAGTAGCCTGGCTTCTGTGATCTGTTGCCGTGGCAACACTGACACTCGGCGGTGCCCGGAAATGCCGGGGTTTGTGTGGGTGTGTTGCATGCTCCGTGGGACATTGTATTGGCCTTAGGGGGATTTTAATTGGGGCCTGGGGGGTACTTTGGGGGGGAAACAGCCAGAACAGGAGACTCCCTTGGTTACGGGTGGCTATGGGCCCCATAGCAATTGGTATGGTTGCTATGGTGATCTCTATGTCCTTGTTCCCCTCAACAGTCTGGTTGTAATGCTGGGGGGTCATACTTTCTGACCACCCAGCGCAACAAGGCTAAGAGCTGGATAATGGAAGAGGCTCCACAGATGGACACAGGAGTAAAGAACAAGGGAGCTAGATTGCCCAGAGCAAATGCAGCTTTGGGCCGCCTATCAGGCTAGATGTTATGTGATACAATACACAACAGACGTAGTCGGTAACAGATTTGGATCATACACGTTCATTCAGATGTGTCGTATTGGAAGGATTAGGCAGATTAGTCAAGAGGCAGGCAAAGGTCGGTACACAATTCAATATTACAATAGATGTTACTTCAATAATATTACTAGAATATTATGAATAAATTACAAGACATATAACTACAAAGTACAAGACTGACTGACTAGAGTACATATATATCGTGCTGATGCGCAATATAAAAAA
This sequence comes from Hyperolius riggenbachi, assembly GCF_040937935.1. NCBI lineage: Eukaryota > Metazoa > Chordata > Amphibia > Anura > Hyperoliidae > Hyperolius > Hyperolius riggenbachi. Next base: position 402,450,404 of record NC_090647.1, on the reverse strand, counting down.
TGTAGCTCTCAAATAACTCACTAGCTAAAGCACAAGTAATGATAATTAACAAGACAAACAACAGACAGGCAGATGGAATGCTCAGCCAATCTAGTCGCTGTTTCAGCGACGGCGACATTCACACTGAGATAGACAAGACTAACAGGTAGGAGTGTACTAATGGCAACCGCTGCTATAGTTCGTCCTCAAGAACAAGGCTAGAAGGAATACTGCCAGTCACCAACGTGGTGCTGGCAGAATCTATCTATCAGGATCAGAAGGACTTCACTGACCCCCGCAAGTCAGCAAACATCCAGCAGACATGACAATACAGAACAAGGCATTAAACATTTACAATAACAACTTTCACAGCATAGACCCAACGACAACTCAGAGAGCTGAACGCTATGATGGGCAGGGTAGGAAATGGGAGGCAGACTTTTATGCTGGCATCAGTCAATGGATGCATGTATGCAAATTCCCACACAGCTGAATAGTAATTATTCAATCCTGAGCTGGCTTGATTACCATTTGCTAGCTGGCTGTGAATGCAAAGGACTCCCATAAGAAATACATGCAGTATTATGTAACAACATGCATGCAGGAAATCCAGGGCTATCTGGCCGCAGCTCAGCTGCAACAAGCAATTGGTGGAACGATGACAGCATCCTGAGCTGCCCAGAACTGCAGAACGATTGCAAATGACTATGAGACTTATTGCGAATGCACAACCAAATGCAAGCAGATAAGCCAGAACTGTCCGTTTGCAGCTCCACTGCAACAGACAGAACATGCTACAGGAGGGATCCTTACACTGGTGCAGGAGTATGCGAGGTCTGGGGAAGAATCTGTGTGCATGGATAAGGAACTGGCTAATGGAGAGAAAGCATAGTTGTGGTTAATGGATCAAATTAAAAATGGGTGACTGTTAGCAGTAGGGTCTCCTGCTTGGTTGGTACTGGGTCCAGTACTCTTCAATTATTTATTTAGTAGTAGAGGCGAAACTGGGACCATACCGCCTCTTTTAGCATTCCTGATCTGTATGATCAGTACATCAAGGTTTAGGGGACATCAACTCTGGCTAGTTCATTTTTCAATAATTCAGAGTCCAATGTGGAATTGAGATTTGAGTGCCAATTTGTTCCATGTCAGATCACTGACCAAGTAAAAAAAAACAACACAATGTTATCTTCAAGGTCTGCAGCCTTGCTGTATATTCCTCAGAGTCGCTTCAGCTATGTTATACAGGGAGTGCAGAATTATTAGGCAAATGAGTATTTTGACCACATCATCCTCTTTATGCATGTTGTCTTACTCCAAGCTGTATAGGCTCGAAAGCCTCCTACCAATTAAGCATATTAGGTGATGTGCATCTCTGTAATGAGAAGGGGTGTGGTCTAATGACATCAACACCCTATATCAGGTGTGCATAATTATTAGGCAACTTCCTTTCCTTTGGCAAAATTTGTCAAAAGAAGGACTTGACAGGCTCAGAAAAGTCAAAAAAAGTGAGATATCTTGCAGAGGGATGCAGCACTCTTAACATTGCAAAGCTTCTGAAGCGTGATCATCGAACAATAAAGCGTTTCATTCAAAATAGTCAACAGGGTCGCAAGAAGCGTGTGGAAAAACCAAGGCGCAAAATAACTGCCCATGAACTGAGAAAAGTCAAGCGTGCAGCTGCCAAGATGCCACTTGCCACCAATTTGGCCATATTTCAGAGCAGCAACATCACTGGAGTGCCCAAAAGCACAAGGTGTGCAATACTCAGAGACATGACGAAGGTAAGAAAGGCTGAAAGACGACCACCACTGAACAAGACACACAAGCTGAAACGTCAAGACTGGGCCAAGAAATATTTCAAGACTGATTTTTCTAAGGTTTTATGGACTGATGAAATGAGAGTGAGTCTTGATGGGCCAGATGGATGGGCCCGTGGCTGGATTGGTAAAGGGCAGAGAGCTCCAGTCCGACTCAGACGCCAGCAAGGTGGAGGTGGAGTACTGGTTTAGGCTGGTATCATCAAAGATGAGCTTGTGGGGCCTTTTTGGGGTTGAGGATGGAGTCAAGCTCAACTCCCAGTCCTACTGCCAGTTTCTGGAAGACACCTTCTTCAAGCAGTGGTACAATAAGAAGTCTGCATCCTTCAAGAAAAACATGATTTTCATGCAGGACAATGCTCTATCACACGCGTCCAAGTACTCCACAGCGTGGCTGGCAAGAAAGGGTATAAAAGAAGAAAAACGAATGACATGGCCTCCTTGTTCACCAGATCTGAACCCCATTGAGAACCTGTGGTCCATCATAAGATGTGAGAGTTACAAGGAGGGAAAACAGTACATCTCTCTGATTCCCCACATACACGCAGGATTGATGAGACCATTTGGCCAGACCGGGAGGCCAAACGGGGGAGAGCCCGTGGGAAAAACTCTGTGCGCTGTTTATACCCTGGAAACCTGTATGTCTAATAATTTCCATCTTTGAATCTGAACTGCACTGAAATCTGCAACCACACGCTTAATCTCATCCTGCATTGCCTGTGTATGTCTAATAATTTCCATCTTTGAATCTGAAATCTGCAACCACACGCTTAATCTCATCCTGCATTGCCTGTGTATGTCTAATAATTTCCATCTTTGAATCTGAACTGCACTGAAATCTGCAACCACACGCTTAATCTCATCCTGCATTGCCTGTGTATGTCTAATAATTTTCATCTTTGAATCTGAACTGCACTGAAATCTGCAACCACACGCTTAATCTCATCCTGCATTGCCTGTGTATGTCTAATAATTTCCATCTTTTGTATTTGATCACTTTTGCTTTCTTGAGCTTCCTATGTAATAGTGTTAGCACCTGAGTAACATTACAGACATTATTGTAATTGCTATTGAATTCTGGCTTTGTTTGATCACACTTTACTTCCGGGTGGCTGGCCTGCAATTTCCATCAAAGCCTGTATCACATACAGATCTGTTTGAACTTGCAGGAGACAAGCCCACCTCTATTAATTAGCATATTGTCTGCCAGCTGACCAGGCCTTCCTGATTAGCTCTGTGTATCTAAGGAGAGCTCATTCTTTTGTCGGTTCGCTGACAAATAGGTTCGCTTTCTAAGGGCAGCTTTCAAAGGGCGAAAAAAACGAATTTACCCGAATTCACCAGTAATTCAGCAGAAATAAGCACCACATCAAGATAACATTATCTTTGTTGTGATTTACTTGTATTGCTGAACACTATTGCTGTCTAACTAGATCATCTCTGCCTTTGAATCTGAACTGCACAGCCCACAAGCCACTCCACCAAATAAAAACAAACATGAACGATTGCAGGACTTCACCAGTGGTGCCCCTACTCTCTGGAACTCACTCCCTCCAGCCACCAGACTCGCCCCCACCTTTAATACCTTCACACAAGCTCTCAAGACTCACCCTTTCATGCTCGCATACCCCCCTACACCAGCACCATAATATGTTCTGTTAGACACCCTCTCAACAGATGCACCTATTGTCTCCACCCCCACCCTTTAGATTGTAAGCCTCTGGCAGGGCCCTCTCCCTTAGTGTTTCCAGCTTGATTATGCAATCTTACTGACAATCACCCCTTTTGTGGACTAGAACAATCTCTATTTTGACCTATGACACTGTATTATCAAATAATTTGCATGATCTTGTTTTGTTGTGAGTTTCCTGTATGTCCTACCTTGTATGTTAACCCTTTTATCTATTGTGCAGCGCTGCGTAATATGTTGGCGCTATATAAATACAATAAATAATAATAATAAATAAACAGTGTCTGGGAGGCAGTGGTTGCTGCTGCACGCAATGTTGATGGTGAACAGATCAAAACACTGACAGAATCCATGGATGGCAGGCTTTTGAGTGTCCTCGCAAAGAAAGGTAGCTATATTGGTCACTGATTTGTTTTTGTTTTATTTTTGAATGTCAGAAATGTATATTTGTGAATGTTGAGATGTTATATTGGTTTCACTGGTAAAAATAAATAATTGAAGTGGGTATATATTTGTTTTTTGTTAAGTTGCCTGTTATGATCATGTCTGCAGCGTTTACTGCTGGCTGCAGTGGTATTGTAACCCAAGCAGTTCTGATGTCATTACATGCATTTTCTTGCATAGTTTGGTTTGCACTTAAACTAGTTGCTGATTCCATCTGCAGTCACTCTGAAATTAATGACAGTTTAACATGCTCTTGTGTAAACAAACATTGTCTGCTGCAGTGGAGGGGCAGTCCCTTTCCTGCAGGCTGCATATCATTGTCTGCCTTTTCCTGCTATCAGCCTGTGATTAATTACCATTCACTTGTGTGGGAATCTGCAGGTCTGCTCCCATTGGATGACCTCAGTATAAAGAACTGCTTCCTGCAATGTCTCATGGGCTACCATAGTCTCAGATTCTATCTGTTACTCTGCTCATGCCCCACCTCGTTCCTGGTCCTTGTGGACTGCGCTGACTCCTGCAAAGGGGTCAGCGAGTCCTCCTAGTTCTGCTCTTGTTCTAGAAGTTGTTACTTGCTTGTCTTGTGTCATATATTGGTTCATCGCCAATATATACGCATACTTGCGCATTTTGTTATTTTCCTTGAATTCGTGTTACGTTGATACATCAGTGTCGCTGATATATACGTACACGAACTGTTTATATCCTGTGTTCCGTTAGTCAGCGTTCCAGCACGCTGAGCTAGTTATCCTGTTCCTGGTCCTGTTTGTGGATTGCGTTCATCTCTGCGAAGAGATAGCGAATCCTTCTGAGTCCTGTTCCCTGTATTACTCCAGTCTTAGTCAGAGTTCCTGCTTATGTCATATATCGGTTCATTGCCGATATATACATATGTTAGTCAGACGTTACGAATAGTTTCATTGATAGCTGTAATTGTAATACGCTAGGAAATCATACTTATTGTATATTTATCTGTGTTACGTTCATCTATCTTGATCCTGCTATTTTCTGACTATCCTGTCCTGTCTTTGTGAGGCACGCCATCGCCGCAACGCATTGGCTGCCTCATTCCAGTCTGTCTGGTTTTGGACGCTTGCTGTCGCTAAGTAGCCGCTAGCTAGCAAGCGTTCATTCTGTCTACTTGTTCTGATCTCCTCAGTCCTGGTTTATGCGCTCAGCGCTACTTTGCGCTGAGACGTTATTACGAAAGTGTTGTTTGTGGCTGTTCGGATCTGCACCGGCTCTGTGCACCACAATCTCCTATTGGAGTCAGTCCTCTCCTCCACTAAACTGGGGATATCGTGATCCCTTGTGCTGGTGTGTGTACCTCCTTCACGTCAGCTTATGTGTTGTATGCTGACTGTGGAGATTACACCTCCAAGCTTAACATTGCCTAATAATTATGCACAGTAATAGTCACCTGCACACACAGATATCCCCCTAAAATAGCTAAAACTAAAAACAAACTAAAAACTACTTTCAAAAATATTCAGCTTTGATAGTAATGAGTTTTTTGGGTTCATTGAGAACATGGTTGTTGTTCAATAATAAAATTATTCCTCAAAAATACAACTTGCCTCATAATTCTGCACTCCCTGTACAGTGTACTAGGGATTGGAGCTCCTGGAGTTCTCTATTTCTCTCTTTTCTTTCTGGTGCCTGGAGTTTGACCTCAGAATTGTATTTACCGGACACCCTACATAGTTTGGTAGTAGATTGGTGTGACGTCTTAAATATATTGCATATCAAATGCATCATAACCTCATACAGTCAAATTTCAATCACAAGATCAGTCACAGTGTCACAACTCACAAGCAGCCAGAGCTGATAATTAAACTTTCTTTGCTATGCCATTCATTAGATTATTCTTACCAGGACATTTCTAGAAGCACAGCACCCCCTGCCAGGTTAAAGGACAACTGAAGTGAGAGCATATGGAGGACGCCATATTTATTTCCAGCCATATCATTGGTAGCTAAGCAAGTAATAGCTTATAAAGTTCTGCATTATATGATATGATTTACAGAAAACATAATAGATGTATTCTCTGCATTTTACAACCTTTAAATGTTTCCTGTGTCAGTAGATTGACAGTAAACATATGTGTTCTTGAACAAGAGCTATGGTGAAACTCTGACAATCCAAGTAAAAGCCTTAGTCTAGCATTGCCTTATTGAGAGATAACTATGGAGCTTGTACTGCCATGATGTAATTCTATAACGAGAAAACTAGAATAGTTCAAGTCCCAAAAGATTGCCTTATGAAGAGTAACTAATTAGAAGTTGCCTGATGTTATGACATCACAAATAACGAATCTAATTATCTGAATTAAATGTGGGAGATGCAGAAAGACACAGTTAAAATTAGAACTTGTTGAGTTGTAATTATTAATAGTATTTTAGTGACGCAAAATGAGTATTCTGGATGGCATATTCCATCAAGCAACTGTTGTCATTCCTGGAAAGACCACTACTTTGCAACATATGAATCATAGACTCTTTGAATGTAAAACTGTAATTTGTGGATGCTATGGGTTACCACCTTAGTTCTGCACCATATCACAGGAACTGCGATAACTTGGCATTTGTCACAGTAACAGCAGGCACGGAGGGAAATCACAGACGTCTTCAAACTTTAAGGAGTTTATTTGACAATATAGGTATCCAGCACAAATGCAGTCAGTCATATGTCTTTAAGGGTGACTCTGCAAAGCAGGAATCTGGAGTTAATCTTTCATTTTATGGCATCTTAAAGCAAGTCTAGTACCGGCTTTAGGTTCGTCTTTATGTTACAGTGGGATGCGAGAGTTTGGGCAACCTTGTTAATCATCATGATTTTCCTGTATAAATCGTTGGTTGTTACGATTAAAAATGTCAGTTAAATATATCATATAGGAGACACACACAGTGATATTGAGAAGTGAAATTAAGTGTATTGGGTTTACAGAAAGTGTGCAATAATTGTTTAAAAAAAATTAGGCAGGTGCATAAATTTGGGCACCACAAAAAATAAATGAAATCAATATTTAATAGATCCTCCTTTTGCAGAAATTGCAGCCTCTAAACTCTTCCTGTAGGTTCCAATGAGAGTCTGGATTCTGGTTGAAGGTATTTTGGACCATTCCTATTTACAAAACAGAATCAGAATCAATTTATTTTCGCCAAGTAAGTTTGCACCTACAAGGCATTTGTCTTGGCAGTTGCTTAACAAACACAAACAAAAACAATACAAGGACAGACAGTGTGTATATTACAAGTCAAGGACTTTATGCAAGTATAATGGCAGCCAGGGGCGTAGCTAGAAATGACTGGGCCCCATAGCAAAAAAAAAATTATCCCCCCCCCCCTTCCAACCCCACGGAACTCGGACCTCCCACCCAAACATTTTGTGGGGAAATCTGATTTCCCCACAAAACGCAACCAGATTGTCGGCAGATTTCCACACAATATGCAACCAGATTGTCAGGCAGATTTCCCCACAAAATGCAACCAGATTGTCGGCAGATTTCCCCACAAAATGCAACCAGATTGTCGGCGGATTTCCACACAATATGCAACCAGATTGTCGGCAGATTTCCCCACAAAATGCAACCAGATTGTTGGCAGATTTCCACACAATATGCAACCAGATTGTCGGCAGATTTCCCCACAAATTGCAACCAGATTGGTGGCAGATTTGCCAAAAAAATGCAACCAGATTGGTGGCAGATTTCCCCACAAATTGCAACCAGATTGTCGGCAGATTTTCCCACAAAATGCAACCAGATTGTCTGCAGATTTCCCCATAAAATGCAATCAGATTATCGCCAGATTTCCCGACAAAATGCAATCAGATTGTCGCCAAATTTCCCCAATAAAATGCAATCAGATTGTTACCAGATTTCCCCAACAAAATGCAATCAGATTGTCGCCAGATTTCCCCACAAAATGCAGGTCGAAAGAAACGGAAGATAGCTCATTCTTTGGCCACCTCAAACGTAATTAATTTGTCTAGCATCGAACTCTCCCAAGCTCAGATCTCTCTCCTTTCCAGAGGTTTATCTTATGCACCCTCACATCACTTCGACATTTTTAACACCATGCTAGATGTGAATAAATTTGTCCGCAATCTAATGGTGAGGAAACATTTTTTGGAGGCAGGGGACTTGGATGGTGTGGAGGGTGGGCCGGGGGTGACCCCGGGGCCCCCCCTTATTTCCGCCCCGGAGGTTGGGCAGATCCCTCCCTTCCAGGAGGCCTCTCTCATCCTCATGTTGGACCATTTGTCCAGCATGAGTGATGGCCCAGCCTCCGGGGCGGCCTTGGGCCCCGTGGCCACCTCCAATCCCCGTTTCTACCCCGTCCAGGCCAGAACTTCGGTTGTTGATACCTTCCAAGATCTAGTTGAAAAGGATCTCATGCGAATTAACAAAGTTAATAGGGCAGCTTCCGATTTGACACGACAGGAGCGGGAAGCACTGCAGTCCCTCCAGAATAATAAAGCGATAGTTATTCGCAATGCAGATAAAGGAGGGGCTGTGGTGGTCCTAGACTCATCTGCCTACAAACAGGAAGCACTACGGCAACTGGAAGATACGGTTACCTATGAGGTCTTACCCAGTGACCCCACGCAGCGGTTTAAAGCTGAACTTCAGCAATTACTTGATTTGGGGGTCTCGCTGGGTATTTTTAGCCAAAGGGAGCGGGAGTACCTTCTGGTGGAGGCACCCATTGTGCCTATTTTTCATCACTTACCTAAGATCCACAAAGCAGATGTTCCTCCCAGGGGCCGTCCCATTGTGGCTGGGATTGGCTCACTGGGAGAGCGTCTGGGACAGTGGGTGGATGGGTGTCTCCAGCCTTTGGTGCGCCACTTACCTGGCTTCTTACGTGATACGACCCATCTGCTATCTAGTTTAGAACCCTTATATTGGGACCAATCTTCTATTTGGGTTACAATGGACGTAGCTTCCTTATACTCCTCGATTCCCCATAAATTGGCCCTCAAAGCTTTGGACTTTCATATTAGGAAATACGGATCATTCACGTCCACTGCTTGAGACTTCCTCCTCCTAGCGGTAGATCATCTACTCAGCCGAAATTATTTTATGTTTGATGGGGTGTACTATCTCCAGAGATGCGGAGCTTCTATGGGAGCCAAGTTCTCCCCATCCCTGGCAAATCTGTACATGGGATGGTGGGAGGAGCTCCGCATCTTTGGAGAGTACAATCCCTTTTCTGAGTTCATTTTTTGGTACGCTAGATATATAGATGATCTGCTGCTGGTTTGGAGGGGGCCTGAGGAGGACGTGTCGAAATTTTTGTCGTATTGTAACGACAACGATCTGAATTTGTCTTTTACGATGTCCCACAATGCCACCGATATAGATTTTTTAGACCTACATCTGACTGGCTGTGCCACGACGGGGGAAATATTGACTAGAACCTTTAGGAAGGAATGTGCGGGCAATTCTTTGCTTTTAGCCACAAGTTGCCATCCGAGACACACTTTAAGATCCATTCCATATGGAGAAATGATCAGAGCGGCAAGGAACTGCTCAGATCCTAATAGAATTAAACAAGAATTGGATCTGGTACAATCCAGACTTAAGGATCGAGGATATCAAGATAGCTTAATTTTGGAGACGAGGGATCGAGTTTTATGCAAAACTAGATCCGATCTACTGGCTTCTGGATCTGGTCGTGGGAACAGACAATCAAATAAGGGTGTAAACTTTGTTACTTCATATAGTTTAGAATACACCCAGATCGTTAAAACTATTAAAAAATACTTGCCTGTCCTTCACTCAGATCCAAAACTACAAGCTGTATTGGCGGAGGGTTGTGGTTTTTCCTCACGACGCGCTCCTACACTGGGCGCTAGGCTCTCCCCTAGCTTGTTCCAAAGTGCCGAAAGACCCAGACCCACTTGGCTGAGGTATTTAGGCTCTTATAGATGTGGCTATAGCACATGTAGGTTCTGCAGTGTTCATGAACAAACAAGGGAGGTCGTCTCACTCTCCAGACATACCAGTTATGACATTAGACAATATATTAATTGTCACACTCATAATGTTGTATATCTGGTCATTTGTGTGGAGTGTGGGATGCAGTACGTGGGATGCACCACCCGTCCTCTCCGCCAGAGAATTTCTGAACACTACCATGGGGCCGGGAGATGTCTCAAGAACGCTGCATACATTACCCGTGCCTCGAGTGTTTCCAAACATTTTTTTCATGCCCATTCGGGGAATATGTAGAGCTTTAGGTTCCATGGGATAGAAAGGGTGTCATGTTCTTTGAGGGGAGGTGACATCTATGGGAGACTTTTAAGGCGAGAAGCCTTCTGGATTTGGAAATTGGGGACACGTTCCCCCTTAGGACTAAATTCCAGATTAGATCTAAATACATTTTATGATAAATAACGATAGGTATCATCCAACAGATATAATATGTCAATAACTACTTATGCTGGGTAGCCATTATGTTAGGTTGCTATGATGTCTTGCTGTATGCACTTGTTTTTAAGTAAGGATCTCTTATATATGCATTATGGTAATATGCATCACCTTTTTAGTAAACATTGTGTTGTATGTATCTTTAAGACTAGAGTTCACACCCCTAGGGGTGTGACCTGATGCACTATATAACTTGTGAACACATTTCTGTATGCAAGCTATGATTAAGGAGCCATTTTATGCTCCGATACGCGTGAGCTTTTTATTGCTACACTGATGATGGATTAACAGATCAAATAAAGGATTTTCTATTTCACCCAACCAACTGGTGCAGCGGGATTTTTCTGGTTGCTTATGCAACCAGATTGTCAGCAGATTTCCCCACAAAATGCAACCAGATTGTTGGCAGATTTCCACACAATATGCAACCAGATTGTCGGCAGATTTCCCCACAAATTGCAACCAGATTGGTGGCAGATTTCCCCACAAATTGCAACCAGATTGTCGGCAGATTTTCCCACAAAATGCAACCAGATTGTCTGCAGATTTCCCCATAAAATGCAATCAGATTATCACCAGATTTCCCGACAAAATGCAATCAGATTGTCGCCAAATTTCCCCAACAAAATGCAATCAGATTGTTACCAGATTTCCCCAACAAGATGCAATCAGATTGTCGCCAGATTTCCCCACAAAATGCAGTATATGTAGCCAGGTCTATAGTAGGCTAACATTAATTACCTGGAGGGAGGGTGGTTGGGCAGGCTGGCACGCTATTTGCAGTGCAGGCACTGCACTGGGTAGGCAGTTAGGTAGCTGGGTGGGAGGGTAGGCAGATAGGTAGCTAGGTGGCAGGGTAGGCAGATAGGTAGGCAGTTAGGTAGCAGGGTAGGCAGATAGGTAGCTGGGTGGCAGGGTAGGCAGATAGGTAGCTGGGTGGCAGGGTAGGCAGTTAGGTAGCTGTGTGGCAGGGTAGGCAGATAGTTAGCTGGGTGGCAGGGTAGGCAGTTAGGTAGCTGGGTGGCAGGGTAGGGAGATAGGTAGCTGGGTGGCAGGGTAGGCAGTTAGGTAGCTGGGTGGGAGGGTGGGAGGTTAGGTAGTCAGGTGGGCAGTTAGGTAGCCGGGTGGGAGGGTGGGCAGTTAGGTAGCCGGGTGGGCAGGCGGGCAGTTCTGTAGCCAGGTGGGAGGGTGGGCGGGCGAGCAGTTAGGCAGCCGGGTGGGCGGGCAGTTAGGCAGCTGGGTGGTTAGGCAGCTTCAGGCAGCTGGGTGGGTGGGCGGTTAGGCAGCTGGGTGGGTGGTTAGGCAGCTGGGTGGTTAGGCAGCTGGGTGGGTGGGTGGACGGAATAAGCAGCTTATAGGCAGCTGGGTGGGTGGTTGGGCAGCTGGGTGGGCGGGTAGGCAGCTGGGTGGGCGTTTAGGCAGCTGGGTGGGCGTTTAGGTAGCTGGGTGGGCGGGTGGGCGTTTAGGCAGCTGGGTGGGTGGGCGACTGGGCGTTTAGGCAGCTGGGTGGGTGGGCGACTGGGCGTTTAGGCAGCTGGGTGGGTGGGCGCTCTGGGTGTTTAGGCAGCTGGGTGGGTTGGGCGGGTGGACTTTTAGGCAGCTGGGTGGGTGGGCGACTGGGCGATTAGGCAGCTGGGTGAGTGGGCGAGTGGGCGTTTAGGCAGATGGGTGGGTGGGTGGTCGACTGGGCGTTTAGGCAGCTGGGTGGGTGGGCGACTGGGCGTTTAGGCAGCTGGGTGGGCAAGTTGGCGGGCAGTTAGGCGGGTGGGTGGTTTAGTGGGGTAGGGGCCCGACCCCTATCCCTCCCTGCCTCACCTGGGGTCCGGGGCCCGGGTCCCCCCTCCTTTTACGAGCGGCGAGAGGTGCGGCATATTGAGCAGGCTCCGGCGGGGTATTCAGAAGCTAGAGGTTCAGCTGCATCCCGGGGCAGCTGAACCTAGGGGCTACACGGGCTACGCTGTCTCCTCTGTATGCCGCACACAATAAACCAGGAAGCAGTGCGCGCGGCATACAGAGGAGACAGCGTAGCCCGGGAGGCAGCTGAACCTCTGGCTTCTGAATACCCCGCCGGAGCCTGCTCAATATGCCGCACCTCCCGCCGCTCGTAAAAGGAGGGGGGCAAGGGGAAGGGGGGGGGGCGGGTGCGCGGGCAGTTAAATGTAAAAAAAAAATCCTCTCAGGCAGCTGCGGGCCCCCTGTGACGTAGGGCTGCTGCGGGGCCCATAGCGTTGCTATGGCTGCTATCCCCATTGCTATGCCTCTGGGCTTATATGTGTATACATGGATGCTCACCTGGGATTTTATGTACACATATGGGATTGCACTGGTATGGGGCTATAGCATTATGGTGCACGGAAGTATTTTCAGGCTTTATGATTAGGGAACAGATTATTATGAGATATGTACTTTTTGTCCCAGTATTCTGGGTTTGGTATACATAATTATGGTGGTATCCTATCATTATATCTACCATCATCTGCCCACCGATATCATTGGGTATTTTGGTGTATACCTATTTATGGCACTGCATGGTCTCTGTAGTCTATATGTGGCTGTATTTTCTACCTTTGTTTATACAGCTTTTCTATATTGATATGAATTTTTTTTATATCTCAATAGCTAGATCCGTATCTTTTTAGGTCATTATATTATATGAATTTTTCAGATTGTGGAACTGGTACTTTTTCTTGACCTGCACTTGGTGGTAAGATTGACATAGTTTTTTCTATCTTTGGGCATTGTATCCTGATGTGCGCATAGATCTCAATACAGTATGTTTTTGATACACTGCATGTTACGTTTTTTAACAGATATTTATGTACATTGTGTGCCTCTGAGGAAGCGGCTTTTGGCCGTGAAACACGTGTCAGGCAGTCTCTTTTGTGAAATTGGATTTCTGAAGTGTTACCATGCCTTATGTCCGCAACTCAGAAGATTTGTGATTGAAGAATAAACAGTTAATTTGTTCCTAGAAAATCCCTGTTTTTTTTCTTGATTGGACTTTGGCATATATAGTGCATTGTTTGGGGGTGGAACTGAGCTGCTCTTTTTAGTGTGATTTTTGTAGCAATCTGTTCAGCTGCCAGATTTTTACAGCTCCAATGTATATTTGTGTGTATACTTTTTATAATAAACTAACAATTGACTCATTCCAGTTTTGCCCTTGTTACCTGATTATTCTGATCTATGCTAGAACTTTTTCCTCAAGAAGAAACACACTACCGCTTTGTCTTATTTTTATAAATTGTTGATTTGGCTAGTAAGGTTGCAATTAACCTTTTTTCCTTTTAGGGAGCTAGCTCTGAGGTCTCTTTGCCTCGTTTCAATCCGGAGAGTTGTGGCAGCAAAATTACTTTGATTTCATGTGCAAAATCTATAACTTTATTTTACCGATTGTGCGTACAATCAAGCTTGTACCATGTATGGGCACACCAACCAATCCTAAATGTTTACTGTGCTCACAGTGGATTTGCCTCCAGAAGTCTCTAGTGGATGCGACCTGTATTGCAACAGTGGCATAGGGATTGGCGGGATATGTCACAATTAGGTAGTTAGCCAGGCTCGGTTTAACAATGATTTGGGTAATCAGATGAGCAGTGGTTGAAAACAAATTGAATAGTCAGACGGACAGGTTTCAGCAAGCTTTTCTTGTCACCCCAGGCTATGCACCTGATTCACTATATATATAAAATATGCACACACACACTCAATGTGCTATTAATACAGGGCAGTCACTTATAGGATAAAATAATGATTACAACAATAATACTTTGAACAAGAACTGTCCTCTGATAGATTTGGTGGGGTTGTTGCTAGGATTCCAGAATATCTAGACCAAAGAAGGTGTATGTAAATATACGCCGCTGAAGAGTTGGGTGAGCTGAATGAAGGCTCATCCTGCTTCTTAGCAACACAAAGGGAGAAGTAAACTTTAAATGAAGAACAAAGACTGAGAGCCCAATATAGTGTAGTATTTAAGCCAGTTGTGTGGATATAAATGGAATAGTGTTTACACTCACAAACATGGGTTACCACAAAGGCAACCACTGATAAGGCCGGTGGGGAGAATTAGAACCTGACCCCACTCAGGTTTAAGAAGTCGCTCTCTGTAGATAGGAAGAAATGGGGATATACCTCTCCAACTAGGGTGGACTAGACTGATTGCAAAATTTTGAACAGAGGCGCCAACAAGTTCAAAAGCATCTAAAACACGTTTAAAAGGGGGAAGTGTGGTGGATTTACCTCCCTCATGAAAAAACAGACTGTCAGACGTTACTATAAATCACAGTAACATTTATTAGATACTTCAAGGTGCAATGCGTTTCGCAGGTCTCAATCCCGATTCATCAGGCAATTAACTGGAGAAAAACTAGGGGGAAGAAAACAAAGTGCCAGAGGACACAAAGCTCAGGACCCACATAGAAGCATGGTGTTCTATACAAAAATTACTAGGAATAACAATCTCACATAGATTATGTGCTGATGGACATATTTACATTAAACCACATATATAGATATCGGTACAATATATACAAACACATGATACTGAATGCAACTGTAAAGGTATTAAAAACTTTATTTCCTAAAACGTGTGTATATGAAGCTTCCATGGTCACGTTAGTATATGATGTGCAAGTGTAGTATTGAATCTATATTTATATATTAACCACTTGAGGACTCAGCCTTTACCCCCCCCCCCCCCCCCCCCCTTAAGGACCAGCGCTGTTTTTTCCATTCAGACCACTGCAGCTTTAACAGTTTATTGCTCGGTCATAAAACCTACCACCTAAATGAATTTTGCGTCCTTTTCTTCTCACTAATACAGCTTTTTTTATGCTATTTGATTGCTGCTGCGAGTTTTAGTTTTTATTATAATCATCAAAAAAGACATGAATTTTGTCAAAAAATGACTTTTTTAACTTTCTGTGCTGACATTTTTCAAATAAAGTAAAATTTCCTATACATTTGAGCGTGAAAGTTATTCTGCTACATGTCTTTGATAAAAAAAAACATTCAGTGTATATTTATTGGATTGGGTAAAAGTTATAGCGTTTACAAACTATGGTGCCAAAAGTGAATTTTCCCATTTTGAAGCATCTCTGACTTTTCTGACTGCCTGCCATGTGTCATGAGGTGCTAAAATTCCAGGATAGTATAAATACCCCACAAATAACCCCATTTTGGAAAGAAGACATCCCAAAGTACTCACTAAGAGGCATGGTGAGTTCATAGAAGATTTTATTTTTTGTCACAAGTTAGCGGAAAATGACACTTTGTGACAAAAAAAAAAAAATAAAGGTTTCCATTTCTGCTAACTTGTAACAAAAAAAAAAAAAATGAAATCTGCCATGGACTCAACATGCCCCTCAATGAATACCTTGAAGTGTCTACTTTTCAAAATGGGGTCATTTGTGGGGTGTGTTTACTGTCCTGGCATTTTGGGGGGTGCTGAATTGTAAGAACCCCTGTAAAGCCTAAAGGTCATTGCACTGTGGGCTCCTTAGCACAGTTTGGCTGCAAAAAAGTGTCACACATATCGCCATACTCTGGAGAAGTAGTACAATGTGTTTTGGCGTGTATTTTTAGACATACCCATGCTGGGTGGGAGAAATATCTCTGTAAATGACAATTTTTTTATTTTTTTTACACACAATTGTCCATTTACAGAGAGATTTCTCCCACCCAGCATGGGTATGTCTAAAAATACACCCCAAAACACATTGTACTACTTCTGCTGAGTACGGCGATACCACATGTGTGGCACTTTTTTGCACCCTAACTGCGCTAAGGGGTCCAGAGTCCAATGAGTACCTTTAGCATTTCACAGGTCATTTTGCGACATTTGGTTTCAAGACTACTCCTCATGGTTTAGGGCCCCTAAAATGCCAGGGCAGTATAGGAACCCTACAAATGACCCCATTTTAGAAAGAAGACACCCCAAGGTACTCCATTAGGAGTATGGTAAGTTCATAGAAGATTTTACTTTTTGTCACAAGTTAGCGGAAAATGATTTTTATTGTTTTTTTTTACCAAGTGTCATTTTCCGCTAACTTGTGACAAAAAATAAAATCTTCTATGAACTCACCATACTCCTAACGGAATACCTTGGGATGTCCTCTTTGTAAAATGGGGTCATTTGTGAGGTTCCTATACTGCCCTGGCATTTTAGGGGCCCTAAACCGCGAGGAGTAGTCTACAAACCAAATGTCTCAAAATGACCCTTGAAATCCTAAAGGTACTCATTGGACTTTGGGCCCCTTAGCACACTTAGGGTGCAAAAAAGTGCCACACATGTGGTATCGCCGTACTCGGGAGAAGTAGTACAATGTGTTTTGGGGTGTATTTTTACACATACCCATATTGGGTGGGAGAAATCTCTCTGTAAATGACAATTTTTTGATTTCTTTACACACAATTGTCCATTTACAGACACACACATGTGGTGTCGCCGTACTCGGGAGAAGTAGTACAATGTGTTTTGGGGTGTATTTTTACACATACCCATATTGGGTGGGAGAAATATCTCTGTAAATGGACAATTGTGTGTAAAAAAATCAAAACATTGTCATTTACAGAGTGATTACTTCTACCCAGCATGGGTATGTGTAAAAATACACCCCAAAACACATTGGTCTACTTCTCCTGGGTACGGCAATAGCACATGTGGCACTTTTTTGCAGCCTAACTGCGCTAAGGGGCCCAACGTGCAATGACTACCTTTGGCCTTTACAGGGGTGCTCACAATTTAGCCCCCCCCACATGACAGGACAGTTAACAAACCACACAAATGACCCCATTTTGGAAATAAGACACCACAAAGTATTCCATGAGAGGCATGGTGAGTTTATAAAAAATTTTTATTTTTTGTCACAAGTTAGCAGAAAAGGATATTTTGTGGAAAAAAAACAAAACAACAATTTATGCTAACTTGTGACAAAAAAAAAATCTTCTATGAACTCACCATGCACCTCATGGAATACTGTCCTCTTTCCAAAATGGGGTCATTTGTGGGGTCTGTCCTGGCATTTTAGGGTCTCTGCAATCATTACACGTATGGCCAGTATTTCTGCTATACTCCTTATATTGGGCATACAGGTAGTGCATTCTGGGCTGAAAGGAAAAATGAACGGCAAACATCCCTTCAATCGCATCGATCAATGTGGATGAACAAATATCTGCCAAAAAATGTGGAAAAAAAAGAAAAGAAAGAGGGGAAGGCGTACGCCTGGACATAGGAGCTGCCACCCTTAAAAATCCAAACCCACCAGCTCGTATGCCCAGGCATACCTGATTTATTCATCCACATCGATCGATGTGAATGGAGAAATCTTTGCTTGAGTTCTTTTTTGATACAAAGTGCTTGCCAAAGCATATGAACCCCAACACCACTCCTCGGCCCAAATGCCTCGGCAAACGTATCTTTTTTACTGTGGAGGAGAAATCTCGTCCTACAGCGCTGCATGCACCGATGTTGTGTAACCTGACAGAAGCGCAATGCTTCTGTCAGGATGCACCATCAGTGCTGCAGCTGATTGGTCGGTCGGTCTGGATAGAAAAAAGAGAGAAGAAAAACGAAAAAACAAAACAAAAAGGAAGGGAAGGTGTCCGCCTGGACATAGGAGCTGCCACCCCAAAAATCCAAACCCACCAGCTCGTATGCCCAGGCAAACCTGATTTATTCATCCACATCGATCAATGTGAATGGAGAAATCATTGCTTGAGTTCTTTTTTGATACAAAGTGCTTGCCAAAGCATATGAATCCCAACACCACTCCTTGGCCCATATGCCTCGGCAAACGTATCTTTTTTACTGTGGAGGAGAAATCTCGTCCTACAGTGCTGCATGCACCGATTTTGTGTAACCTGACAGAAGCGCAATGCTTCTGTCAGGATGCACCATCAGTGCTGCAGCTGATTGGTCGGTTGGAAAAAAGAGAGAAGAAGAAAAAAGCAAGCAAGCAGCAAAGCACTTCAATAACATTAACTTTTTAAACTTTATTAAATATGTTCAAACCAAACAATAACATTGGTAAACAAATATTAACTTTTTTGCTTACCTGTTTTTTTTTTTTGTTTTTTTTTTACTTGCGATCTGAGGATAAACTTCTCCTCCCCCATGGGTCAATGTGCAAAGTGCAAATCGCACAGATATGTGGCGAAGTACATTATGCATTTTGTCCCAAGTGAAAGGAGAGGTTTCTGGCAGGCCAGTGTATTTGGATCTCTCAAAACCTGATGTTTGGGTTCACACTGCATACTGGCCTATCCAGTCGGTCGAGCCCACCGCACCATCTTGCTCAAAACAGACCTTCAGGGAATACCACAAGAATAGCATTCGGCCTAGTAATTAACTGCGTCGCCGTAGACTAACATGACTTCCGGGCCGACCCAAATTGCCGCAGAAGCCACGCAGTAACGTAGGCATGCACTAGCGTTAAGTCAAGCACTTCCGGCGTAGGGGGGGGGGGACCGCAAAGTGTGACTTTTGCTAGACAATTTGCCCTAACGCATCGTGCCAGTGTGAAATAGCACTGAGAGACCCTTGTGTGCCTACTGCTGTGTCTGTAGTCCCCTAGGTTCTAAAAGTGTGCCTTCTCGTGGTACCTCTCATAACACTCCCCTAGGCATAGGCCAGGCTGGTCAGGACAGGAGGGACAGTAAACGGGGGTGTCACGCCTTATTCCAGCCTTGCTGCAGACATGACATCTTTTTCTGGGGTTGCGTTGAGTTGGGGTACTGGGAATCGGGTAGGCGTAATGCCTTCCATGCAGGCGGCTAGTTGCATTTGGGGGTTGGGCTCTGGCACCTTCTGGATACAGGAGTGCCGAAACGATCTCTTCCTGGAATTGAAGGAAAGATCCAGTTCTCCCAGCCTTACTGTAGAGAACAAAGCTGTTGTACATCGCCAATTGAATTAAATACACAGACACTTTCTTATACCAGCATCTGGTTTTCCGGGAAATTAAATAGGGCCCTAACATCTGGTCATTGAAGTCCACCCCTCCCATGTTGGCATTATAGTCGTGGACGGCGAGGGGCTTTTCAATGACCTCTGTTGCCCGTGTAATTTGTACTGTCGTGTCTGTGTGAATGGTAGACAGAAGGTAAACGTCCCTCTTGTCCTTCCATTTCACCGAGAGCAAGTCATAGGTACACAAGGTGGCCCTCTCCCCCCGTTGAAGTCTGGTGTTAACGAGTCATTGGGGGAAGCCCCGGCGACTAGGCCGCACGGTGCCACAGCATCGGATTCCTTCTAACTTTAAGTGCTGATAGAGGGCCACACTTGTGTAAAAGTTGTCCACATAAAGATGGTACCCCATATGGAACAAGGGTGACACCAAGTCCCACACAATCTTTCCACTGCTCCCCAGGTAGTCAGAACATCCGACCGGCTCCAATTTTGAGTCTTTTCCCTCATAGACCCTAAAACGAGATGTATAGCCTTTGGCCCTATCACAGAGCTTATACAGTTTCACCCCATACCAGGCGCGCTTGCTTGGGATGTACTGTTTGATGCCAAGGCGCCCGGTAAAATGTACGAGGGACTCGTCTACACAGATGTTCTGTTCAGGGGTATAATTATCTGCAAATGTGGATGACAGGTGGTCTACGAGGGGCGAATTTTGTGGAGCTGGGTGGTCTCTTGCATGACAGGTGTTGTTGTCATTGAAATGCAGGAAGCGCAGGATGATCTCAAATCGCGACCTGGACATGGCAGCAGAGAACATGGGCATGTTATGTATTGGGCGTGTAGACCAATAAGAGCGCAATACATTTTTTGTGGTAATACCCATGTTGAGGAGAAGGCCCAAAAAAATTTTAAGTTCGGAAACTTGGAGTGGTTTTCACCGAAAAGGCTGGGCGTGGCAGCTTTTCGGATTGGCGGTTATAAATTGTGTGGCATAACGGTTGGTCTCAGCCACAATTAAGTCAAGGAGATCCTGGGTGAGGAACAGTTCAAAAAAGTCTAGGGCCGATCCTAGTTCAACTGTCTCCACCTGGACTCCACACTGGGCGGTGAAAGGGGGCAGTACGGGTGCGGCGGGATCAGGGGAATGCCAATCAGGGTTTGCCAGCACCTCTGGAACACTAATGGGAGTACGGGCCCGTCTACTTGGTGGCTGCGAATCGGGTCTTAATGCACGTACCACCGAACCAGTTTCTACTACCAGGCTGGTGTTTGCCACTTCACCAGGGTCTTCTACGGTAGTACTGGTGTTGATAGGTCCAGGAGATGCTGCGCTGCTGGTGCATGCCTCACCAAGAAAAATCAGATCAGCGCCAGCACCACTCTGCTGCCCTTGAGACTGATCTTCCGCCACCTGCAGTCCAGTGACATGGGGTGTGGTACGCCTGGACCTCAACCTCGTCATTGGAACTATCGGTCAGAGAGCCACTGCTGTCTACATGATCGTACTCTGAACCAGAAGATTCGTCGAATAAGTCGACCCAATCATCCTCATCCGACTGGTCCATGTACCTGTAGATGTCTTCATTGGAAAACCTCTTTTTTGCCATGGTGGCCTGCTAAATTTAGGAGGTGTTCCTCTGAGACTACCCAGGAAAAAGAGCACCTACCTAGCGAAAGGGAGTACTTGAGAGGTAGAAAGCTGTGGTCACTGAGTTTTGATTAAAAAAAAAATCAAAACTGATGTTTACAGTGCCACATCTAGTGTACAGTGTTTTTTGCAGTGATCAGAAAAAAAAAATTCTGTCACTGCGGTGGGGCGGGCTGAACGCAGTGCAGGCGAACGATCAGGTCTGATCGGGCAAACTCTGCGTTTTTTGTGGATCCTAGTGACCCTAATATAGATCTGACTGTGATCACGAATGATCACTTACAGATACTATATAGTACCAATGCTGATTAGCGACAGTGATGGTGCAGTGGGCTGAGCACTAACTGACACTAACAACCCTTTTGCCTAGTTAACTGGCCTAACTGTTACCACTAGTGATACTAAAAAAGTGACAGGTTTCACCGATCACTGTTTTTAGATCACTAGGAAAGTGATGGTGAGGGGGGGGGGGGGGGGGTTTGGGGCTGGGGATCAGAGAGCAATCACAAATAATCAAAAACAATCACGAGACAATTACAACACAATTACAGCAATCGGCGCAATCAAAGCCAATCATGGAGCAATTGAATCCAATAATGCGACAATCAAAAACCAATTACGTGACAATCGAAGCCAATCACACGACAATCGATGCTAATCACAGGGCAATTGAGACAATCGAGACACAGGGCAAAACAGCCAATCAGAGGGCAAATGGCACAATCAAAACCAATCACGGGCAATTGAAGCCAATCACGCGACAATCGAAAACCAATTACGTGACAATCGAAGCCAATCACACGACAATCGATGCCAATCACAGTGCAATTGAGACAATTGTAGCCAAACAAAGCACAATTAAGCCATACAGACAGGAGATAAGATACACAATGGCAGGGGGGAGAATATACGCAAGCAATGCACTAGGAAGGTGTGGGGAGGATCTGAGGGGGTGGGTGGGTGATCAGAAGCCCCTAAGGGGTAGTTGGGGGTCTGATCTGATGGATAGGAGTGACAGGTGGTGACAGGGGGTGATAGATGGGTTATTGACGGGTGATAAGTGGGTGTTTACAGGGAAAAACAGATGTAAACAATGGACTGCTGATGTGATCAGGGGGGGGGGGAGTCTCGGGGGGATCTTAAAGGGTGGGTGGGTGATCAGAAGCCCCTAAGGGGCAGTTGGGGGTCTGATCTGATGGGGGGCAGTGGCAGGTGGTGACAAGGGATGATTGACAGGTGACTGGTAGGTGATTGACAGCTGATCAGTGGGCTATTAGAGGGAGATAGAGAGATGCAGTATACAGAGGGGGGGGGGGGATCTGAAGGGGTGGGGGGTGATCAGATAACCCTAAGGGGTAGTTGGGGGTCTGATCTGATTGATAGGAGTGACAGGTGGTGACAGGGATTGATTGATGGGTGATATGGGGGGTGGTTGGCTGCAGACTATGGTCTGCAGGGGTGTACATGGGGGGGGGGGGGTGTCTGATGGGTGCTGCGGGTGATCGGGGGGGGGGGGGGTCTGTGGGGCTCCTAATGTGTGTGATGTGTCACTCACTGTGCCTGCTCTCCTCGCCGGTGGTCGTTCGCTAAGTGTGACCACCAGCGGGGAGGCAGGCAGTATAATACAGTTTGTTAGGTAAACAAACTGTATTATACGTTTTTAATAGGCGGATTTGAAAAGTTACAACCCGCCGGCGCTGCGGATTGGCCGGCGGGTTGTAGTCACAAGGGGGCAGCACCACGTGACACATCGATCAGCCGCGCGATCGCTGATTAATCAGCGGAGTCCTGGCGACGCACATCTGCGTCGCTGGTCCTCCAGCTGCCACTTTGCCGCCGCACAATATGAGTGTGCGGTCGGCAAGTGGTTAAAATTATACGTGAGAGCTAATAGAGTGATGCAGATTATAAGGTGTTATCAGCAGAAACGAAAGAAACTTCATAATTAATCATCATCCAAAAACACCATTCTTTTACTATCTTCCAAAACCCTCGGGGGCGTGGCCTGGCGATGGCGCTGAGCAGACATGCCTGATCGAGCTCCGCTACCTTCTCAGCCTTTTCTAGCTCTTCAGCGTGCTCTATAACAATAATGGCAGCCTCATCTAGCAAGAGAGGAACGGGCAACAAGCCTGGAAAGAAACAAACTGATGCCAGTATGGAAATTGGGACTTACTTCCTCCGAACGGACACCAGGGCCACACGGGAGACAGAAGATGCCGCGGTCTCAGACCCTACTAGACCGGAACCCTCCATCACGCAATCCACACCCTCCTCACCACCACGCAATATTACATGCACCCAAGCCTCTCCGGATTCATCCGATGCAGAGGACCAGGTGGATCTAAAAACCCTGCTCCGGCCTATACCGACTAAGGAGGACTTTGAGGCCTTGGCCCAGAGGATCGAGTACACGCAAGACATTCAGGCAGTGAGAGAAGACCTACAACAGGTGGGAGATAGAGTGGATAGTCTGGAAAAGGCTCAGGAAGAGATGTCAGCGAAAATCGCCGAGTTAGTGGAAAAAAAACAGAACGCAAGATCAGGCCCTACAAGACCATGTGTTCAAAATGGACGACCTTGAGAATCACAGCAGGCGTAATAATGTGTGTGTCAGAGGTTTAACAGAGGCGTCGGGCCAGGAGGAACTAATACCATCGCTAAAAGGTATTTTTAGACTTTTGTTAAATGAAGGAGCTGACTTCCCTATACAAATTGACCGGGCACACACAGCATTCGGCTTCCCATGCAACAACGCCCCCCGCGATGTTATTTGCCGCATTCACACAAATGCCATCAACGAAGCCATCATGGCGGCGGTGCGTGATAGAGGCCCTATCGACTTTGACGGAGCTGGATTATAGCTATTCCCTGACCTTTCTAGATTCACTCTCTGCCTGCAAAGAGCTTTGAAGCCTTTGCTGGAGGCGATTCGATCCGGAGGAGCCCAATACTCCTGGGGATTTCCCTTCCGACTGATCGTCAAGAAAGATGGCCAATCCATCTTCCAGGGCCTTCCTGACTTACCTAAAGTGTGCGATCTCCTGGATATACCGGCCATGCCACTATCGGATTGGCCAAGTTTGAATTCTCCTCCACCTTTGCCGCAAAGAGAATGCTGGAAAACAGTGGGTGCTTGATGTGGGAGAAGAAGGAGAGCTTCTGCACAGGCTCCATTGAAGATTGCCCCAGCAAACGATCCAGAGAGAGATGAGTAACTTGAAATACGTGTCTAAACTGTGTTGCCTTTTGTTTTCCTCTTTATTTTACCTGCTGCAGACATTATCCCAATGTCCAGGTCAAGTATGGATGGCCTCATTTCTCTCGGTTTGAAAACCCATGCGTACTATCCAACTGAACTGATCTATTCTCCTTATGGGAGAGTTACCAATCTATATCTCTCCACGTACTGAAAAACTCTCTTTTTTTCTTTTTTGAGCTTCATAACCCCTTTTTCTTTTTGTTTAAAATTGCCCCTGGAAGTCCGTGCTCATGTCATGATATGAGACTTTTCTTTAAGGCATAGGTTCTCGGCCTTGACATCCATTGCAGAGTTACACCTTTACAGTGACTTTTATTATGTGATCAGCCGCATTACTGGCAAAGAGAATCACGTAAATACAATTATAAATGCTGAGAGTTATTTACACCAGGGTAACAGATGAGACACAATGTCATGGAGCTGTATAAGTTAATGGCTGTTGATTACTATAATATTACCTATGAAGTCGTGGATAATATCTTGGATATGTGGATGTAAGGGGATATATAGGGAAGGGAGGAGGGTAGCGCTACTAAGGGATCTGGAGTAGGATCTGGGGTATTGAGATTGCAGCTATGTTATGTTATTGAGGTTATATTTGTATCTTCAGTTTGGTTAGAATTTTACTTGCTTAAAGGCTGAGGAGGTGGTCTCGGGTGATGAGCCGGTTCCTGAACCAACCATATTCCCCCAAGTGCAGGAGCAGCTAAGTGTAGGTGGTTTCAGGTGCTATGGTTTTTGTGGTAACCAGATTTACTCTCTGTTGGAGTGGATTCTTCTGTCCCCACTCCTATACTTAATTTCCTTCCTTTTTTTCCTTTCCTCTCTATATCTCTTTGCCTCTCCCCCTTGGCTCTCCTTTCCTGGCTGTACCATTGAACTACTCTGTGTCCTATATATGATGTTTACAATACCCTTTATGTCCAATACTCAGTGGCGTAGCTTAGGAGCTATGGGCCCCGGTGCAAGTTTTACATGGGGCCCCCCAAGCACTCTACACATAACAATTGATACGGTGCACCAAAACCTGCCAATGATTTCCACAGTGTCAGAGGTGAAAGAAGGGGATGGAGAACAGTTTGTTAATGATTACTACTATTTAAAACATCTATAGAAGTGATTATTATCAGCACAGGACCAATAGAGAACTAATATTGTGCGTGCGGGAGGGCCTCTCTGGGCCCCTCTGACCCAAGGGCCCCAATGCGGTCACTACCTCTGCAACCCCTATTACTACGCCACTGCCAATACTGGAAAAGATGGTGAAAGTATGTACCCTTAACGTAAATGGGTTCAAAGAACCCCGGAAAAGGTCCCATGTGCTTTATAAATGCCACTTGGGAAAAGTTCATATCCTAATCCTTCAGGAAACTCACTTCCAAGCAGGAAAGGTGCCAGATGTCTTGCACAACAAATATTATAATAAATGGTTCTTCTCTAACTATGATAAATCTGTATCAAGAGGTATGGCTATTGCTTTACATCGTTCCCTAGTGGCAGAAATAGACGAGGTGCTATCAGACAGACAAGGGCGGTACTTGTTTTTGAAACTTAAAATAGCGGGGATCAGCCTCACAGTAGCTGGTCTCTATATGCCCAACACTGATAAGATCTCAGCCACTACTAGAGCCTTATTGAAGGTGGATACCTTCCGTGAAGGTTATATGATTATACATTCATGTATATATTTGCGTAGGACGGAGCCATGTTCAAACCCCATTGCTGTTCCCCGTACCTGCAAATAGAAATGGTCATTGAATACAAAATAAGTACACTTAAGTACAGTTTCAAGAAGACAAATCAAAAAATCTATTTGGCAATCAGAAAAATCTGATGCTATGAATAAAGTATGTCGAAGAGCCTCCACACCTCCATCATGTGGGATGGAGGTGTAGAGGCTCTCCACGTTCATTGTAACCAGGAAGCTGTCCACTGGTACATCCTCGAGTGCAAAAATAGTCTCCAAAAACATCGAATTGTCTCTTAAAAAAGATTTCTGGGCAAATACATAGGATCTTAACAAATAATCTAAGTATTTAGCTAACGGAGAGAGAACAGAGTCGATGCCAGAGACTATAGGTTTGCCTGGAGGGCTTTTTAAATTCTTGTGGATTTAGGACATAGGTACAAGGTCGGTGTCCTTGAATATTCCATCTGGAGGAACTTGGCCAATTTTTCATCAATCAGATTGTTATTAAGGGCCTGATCTATAATAGATTTAATTTGTTTTTGTATGTCTGCAAGGTGGTCGCAGGGAGTTTCTGGTAGGTGTTCTCATCATTAAGTTGTCTATATGCTTCATTTTCATATTGTGAAGTATCTATGACTACCACTGCGCCCCTTTTGTCAGCAGGCTTAATAGTGATAGAATAATTAGGTTCAAGTTCATGGATGGCTTGTCTCTCGGTAGATGATAAGTTGTGTCTGACTTTGATCACTTGTGCTCCACCTCGATGTAGTGTCTCTATTTCTTGGGTCACTTTCTCAATATAGGTGTCAATGACTTGACATGATGGTGGATTAAACGTGCTCTTAAGGCGCAATGATGTATCTCCCAGTGACAATATAGAAGAATCCTCTTGTGTACTATCTGAGAACCAAGTCCGTGGTAGACTAAAATAATGTTTCAATTTGATTCGTCTGAAAAATTGCTGTAATTCAATGTCCAATTGTAACTTATCTGGCCAATGCGTTGGAGTAAACGAGAGTCCTTTGTTGAGGACTGATATTTCAGATTCGCTGAGTTTCGTTGAGGAAATGTTAACCACAATATTGTTTCCTGTTACACTCTCTGGTGGTCTAACAAGAGTCCTCATTTCAGCATGGACTAGTCCATCGCGAAGAGTAGGAGCTCTCTTGTACGGTAATAGTGGTGGATTTTGGAACTCCACCATGGAGGGAAAGGAGTCAGAGAGTAAATTACCTATACTCAAAAAGCAAATAGATGATCTTATGACCAAACCGAAAGATTCAGTGACCTTGGAAGAATATAACAAAATCGAAACAGATCTCGATGCTTTTCCTCAAACCACTAAGAGTAAGATTGAAGCCATTAAACGCAATAAATTTCAAAGAGATGCAATGGATTACTTATCAGGATATGTCTATGGCTGGCAACTACCATATAAAAGACCAAATAGACCTAGAGACCCTAAAGGAGTTCCCCGCCCGACAAAGTGGTGTACACGTGAGAAGTGGAACGAAAATCATACATGATTCCAAACATTTTTTACAAATCAATAACTGCAAAGTGGGGTGTGCGTAATTATTCTGCCCCCTTTGGTCTGAGTGCAGTCAGTTGCTCATAGACATTGTCTGATGAGTGCTAATGACTAAACAGCCTGCACCTGTGTGTAATCTAATGTCAGTACAAATAGAGCTGCTCTGTGACAGCCTAAGAGGTTGTCTAAGAGAATATTGGGAGCAACAACACCATGAAGTCCAAAGAACATACCAGACAGGTCAGGGATAAAGTTAATGAGAAATTTAAAGCAGGCTTAGGCTACAAAAAGATTTCCAAAGCCTTGAACATCCCACGGAGCCAGGGCCGGGCCGAGACATAGGCTGGAGAGGCTCCAGCCTCAGGGCGCAGTGAAGGAGGGGGCGCACAATTCATTCAGCTGTCATTCCTAATTGTGTTTGAAGCAGAAAGAAATAAGAAAAGGGGATACATAGCAGTGACTGCAAGCCAG
Organism: Hyperolius riggenbachi; assembly: GCF_040937935.1. Classification (NCBI taxonomy): domain Eukaryota; kingdom Metazoa; phylum Chordata; class Amphibia; order Anura; family Hyperoliidae; genus Hyperolius; species Hyperolius riggenbachi. The sequence continues at coordinate 402,422,522 of NC_090647.1, read as the reverse complement.
ATAACTAGATATTAAGGTGTTGGGGAGGTTGTGGGCCCTGTGGCACCTCTTAGTCTAATAGCAATCAGTGTGTGATGGCTGGGGTGGCAGTAATGGAGGGGCGCACTTTGGTGTCTCAGCCTTGGGTGCTGGAGGACCTTGTCCCGCCTCTGAGTATCATGCAAGTGGCTCTGCCTACATCATGTCATGGCCACGTCCATGTTTTCGGGAGGAGTCATACATATTGTGGGCCACTTGGGGCCACAAAGATTTTAACTGCACCCCTGGAACTGACTTATGGGGGAATCACCACAGTCCAGAAAGTGTAGGAATAGGGATAATGGCAGCGTGCAGGGCTGCAGGGCCACACGGTCAATTTCAGTTAGCAAGTCTTGGAAAAGAATATTGATTTTATGAGTAACAAATGGAGTGAACAAAGGATCAGTATTATGTGGTAATGGCAGGCAAATAGTGCGACCGCCCAGGGAGCAGTGGTGGGGGAGAGTGGGCATCGCTGAGTTCCAACTCACCTTCTGCCTCCGATCCCTCGCAGTTTCTTTCTTCTTTCTGTCCCAGCGTCCGTCACATTGGTAACAGCGACCACTGTGACACGCGGTAAAGTCATCACAGCAAGGGGCGCTTACCAACAGACGCTGGGACAGGAAGAAGAAAGAGGCTGCGGGGGATCGGTGGCGGAAGGTGAGTTGGAACTCAGCTATGCCCTCTCTCCTCCGCCACTACTCCCCCTTGCATATGGGGGCATCTAACCTATACTGGAGGACCTACTGTACCTATCTAACCTATGCTGGAGGCACCTATCTAGCTAACCTATACTGGGGGCACCTACCTATTTAACCTATACTGGAGGCACCTACTTAGCTAAGCTATACTGGGGGCAACTACAATTCCAACCTATACTGGAGGCACCTACCTAACCTTTACTGGAGGCACCTACCTATCTAACCTATACTGGAGGCACATACCTAGCTAAGCTATACTGGTGGCAACTACAATTCCAACCTATACTGGAGGCACCTACCTTACCTTTACTGGAGGCACCTACCTATCTAACCTATACTGGAGTCACATACCTAGCTAAGCTATACTGGGGGCATCTACCTAGCTAACCTATGCTGGAGGCACATAGTTAGCTAAGCTTTACTGGGGGCATCTACAATTCCAACCTATACTGGAGGCACCTACCTATCTAACCTTTACTGGAGGCACCAACCTAGCTAACCTATACTGGGGGTAGTGTTGGGCGAACACCTAGATGTTCGGGTTCGCGAACGTTCGCCGAACATCGCCGCGATGTTCGGGTGTTCGCGCCGAACTCCGAACATAATGGAAGTCAATGGGGACCCGAACTTTCGTGCTTTGTAAAGCTTCCTTACATGCTACATACCCCAAATTAGCAGGGTATGTGCACCTTGGGAGTGGGTACAAGAGGAAAAAAAATATTTGAAAAAGAGCTTATAGTTTTTGAGAAAATTGATTGTAAAGTTTCAAAGGAAAAACTGTCTTTTAAATGTGGAAAATGTCATGTTTCTTTGCACAGGTAACATGCTTTTTTTCGCCATGCAGTCATAAATGTAATACAGAGAAGAGGTTCCAGGAAAAGGGACCGGTAACGCTAACCCAGCACCAGCAGCAGCACACGTGATGGAACAGGAGGAGGCGCAGGAGGAGAAGGCCACGCTTTGTGAGACACAACAACCCAGGCCTTGCATGAGGACAAGAAGCGTGCGGATAGCATGCTTTGTACCGCCATGCAGTCATAAATGTAATAAAGATAAGTGGTTCAATAAACAGGGACCACGCGGCAACGCTAACCCAGCAGCAGCAGACGTGATGGAACAGGAGGAGGCGCAGGAGGAGAAGGCCACGCTTTGTGAGACACAACAACCCAGGCCTTGCATGAGGTACCGCCATGCAGTCATAAATGTAATAAAGATAAGTGGTTCAATAAACAGGGACCACGCGGCAACGCTAACCCAGCAGCAGCAGACGTGATGGAACAGGAGGAGGCGCAGGAGGAGAAGGCCACGCTTTGTGAGACACAACAACCCAGGCCTTGCATGAGGACAAGAAGCGTGCGGATAGCATGCTTTGTACCGCCATGCAGTCATAAATGTAATAAAGATAAGAGGTTCCATAAACAGGGACCGGCAACGCTAACCCAGCAGCAGCAGCAGCACACGTGATGGAACAGGAGCAGGCGCAGGAGGAGAAGGCCATGCTTTTTGAGACACAACAACCCAGGCCTTGCATGAGGACAAAAAGCGTGCGGATAGCATGCTTTGTACCGCCATGCAGTCATAAATGTAATAAAGATAAGTGGTTCAATAAACAGGGACCACGCGGCAACGCTAACCCAGCAGCAGCAGACGTGATGGAACAGGAGGAGGCGCAGGAGGAGAAGGCCACGCTTTGTGAGACACAACAACCCAGGCCTTGCATGAGGACAAGAAGCGTGCGGATAGCATGCTTTGTACCGCCATGCAGTCATAAATGTAATAAAGATAAGTGGTTCAATAAACAGGGACCACGCGGCAACGCTAACCCAGCAGCAGCAGACGTGATGGAACAGGAGGAGGCGCAGGAGGAGAAGGCCACGCTTTGTGAGACACAACAACCCAGGCCTTGCATGAGGACAAGAAGCGTGCGCATAGCATGCTTTGTACCGCCATGCAGTCATAAATGTAATAAAGATAAGTGGTTCAATAAACAGGGACCACGCGGCAACGCTAACCCAGCAGCAGCAGACGTGATGGAACAGGAGGAGGCGCAGGAGGAGAAGGCCACGCTTTGTGAGACACAACAACCCAGGCCTTGCATGAGGTACCGCCATGCAGTCATAAATGTAATAAAGATAAGTGGTTCAATAAACAGGGACCACGCGGCAACGCTAACCCAGCAGCAGCAGACGTGATGGAACAGGAGGAGGCGCAGGAGGAGAAGGCCACGCTTTGTGAGACACAACAACCCAGGCCTTGCATGAGGACAAGAAGCGTGCGGATAGCATGCTTTGTACCGCCATGCAGTCATAAATGTAATAAAGATAAGAGGTTCCATAAACAGGGACCGGCAACGCTAACCCAGCAGCAGCAGCAGCACACGTGATGGAACAGGAGCAGGCGCAGGAGGAGAAGGCCATGCTTTTTGAGACACAACAACCCAGGCCTTGCATGAGGACAAAAAGCGTGCGGATAGCATGCTTTGTACCGCCATGCAGTCATAAATGTAATAAAGATAAGTGGTTCAATAAACAGGGACCACGCGGCAACGCTAACCCAGCAGCAGCAGACGTGATGGAACAGGAGGAGGCGCAGGAGGAGAAGGCCACGCTTTGTGAGACACAACAACCCAGGCCTTGCATGAGGACAAGAAGCGTGCGGATAGCATGCTTTGTACCGCCATGCAGTCATAAATGTAATAAAGATAAGTGGTTCAATAAACAGGGACCACGCGGCAACGCTAACCCAGCAGCAGCAGACGTGATGGAACAGGAGGAGGCGCAGGAGGAGAAGGCCACGCTTTGTGAGACACAACAACCCAGGCCTTGCATGAGGACAAGAAGCGTGCGGATAGCATGCTTTGTACCGCCATGCAGTCATAAATGTAATAAAGATAAGTGGTTCAATAAACAGGGACCACGCGGCAACGCTAACCCAGCAGCAGCAGACGTGATGGAACAGGAGGAGGCGCAGGAGGAGAAGGCCACGCTTTGTGAGACACAACAACCCAGGCCTTGCATGAGGACAAGAAGCGTGCGCATAGCATGCTTTGTACCGCCATGCAGTCATAAATGTAATAAAGATAAGTGGTTCAATAAACAGGGACCACGCGGCAACGCTAACCCAGCAGCAGCAGACGTGATGGAACAGGAGGAGGCGCAGGAGGAGAAGGCCACGCTTTGTGAGACACAACAACCCAGGCCTTGCATGAGGTACCGCCATGCAGTCATAAATGTAATAAAGATAAGTGGTTCAATAAACAGGGACCACGCGGCAACGCTAACCCAGCAGCAGCAGACGTGATGGAACAGGAGGAGGCGCAGGAGGAGAAGGCCACGCTTTGTGAGACACAACAACCCAGGCCTTGCATGAGGACAAGAAGCGTGCGGATAGCATGCTTTGTACCGCCATGCAGTCATAAATGTAATAAAGATAAGAGGTTCCATAAACAGGGACCGGCAACGCTAACCCAGCAGCAGCAGCAGCACACGTGATGGAACAGGAGCAGGCGCAGGAGGAGAAGGCCATGCTTTTTGAGACACAACAACCCAGGCCTTGCATGAGGACAAAAAGCGTGTGGATAGCATGCTTTGTACCGCCATGCAGTCATAAATGTAATAAAGATAAGTGGTTCAATAAACAGGGACCACGCGGCAACGCTAACCCAGCAGCAGCAGACGTGATGGAACAGGAGGAGGCGCAGGAGGAGAAGGCCACGCTTTGTGAGACACAACAACCCAGGCCTTGCATGAGGACAAGAAGCGTGCGGAAAGCATGCTTTGTACCGCCATGCAGTCATAAATGTAATAAAGATAAGTGGTTCAATAAACAGGGACCACGCGGCAACGCTAACCCAGCAGCAGCAGACGTGATGGAACAGGAGGAGGCGCAGGAGGAGAAGGCCACGCTTTGTGAGACACAACAACCCAGGCCTTGCATGAGGACAAGAAGCGTGCGGATAGCATGCTTTGTACCGCCATGCAGTCATAAATGTAATAAAGATAAGTGGTTCAATAAACAGGGACCACGCGGCAACGCTAACCCAGCAGCAGCAGACGTGATGGAACAGGAGGAGGCGCAGGAGGAGAAGGCCACGCTTTGTGAGACACAACAACCCAGGCCTTGCATGAGGACAAGAAGCGTGCGCATAGCATGCTTTGTACCGCCATGCAGTCATAAATGTAATAAAGATAAGTGGTTCAATAAACAGGGACCACGCGGCAACGCTAACCCAGCAGCAGCAGACGTGATGGAACAGGAGGAGGCGCAGGAGGAGAAGGCCACGCTTTGTGAGACACAACAACCCAGGCCTTGCATGAGGTACCGCCATGCAGTCATAAATGTAATAAAGATAAGTGGTTCAATAAACAGGGACCACGCGGCAACGCTAACCCAGCAGCAGCAGACGTGATGGAACAGGAGGAGGCGCAGGAGGAGAAGGCCACGCTTTGTGAGACACAACAACCCAGGCCTTGCATGAGGACAAGAAGCGTGCGGATAGCATGCTTTGTACCGCCATGCAGTCATAAATGTAATAAAGATAAGTGGTTCAATAAACAGGGACCACGCGGCAACGCTAACCCAGCAGCAGCAGACGTGATGGAACAGGAGGAGGCGCAGGAGGAGAAGGCCACGCTTTGTGAGACACAACAACCCAGGCCTTGCATGAGGACAAGAAGCGTGCGGATAGCATGCTTTGTACCGCCATGCAGTCATAAATGTAATAAAGATAAGTGGTTCAATAAACAGGGACCACGCGGCAACGCTAACCCAGCAGCAGCAGACGTGATGGAACAGGAGGAGGCGCAGGAGGAGAAGGCCACGCTTTGTGAGACACAACAACCCAGGCCTTGCATGAGGACAAGAAGCGTGCGCATAGCATGCTTTGTACCGCCATGCAGTCATAAATGTAATAAAGATAAGTGGTTCAATAAACAGGGACCACGCGGCAACGCTAACCCAGCAGCAGCAGACGTGATGGAACAGGAGGAGGCGCAGGAGGAGAAGGCCACGCTTTGTGAGACACAACAACCCAGGCCTTGCATGAGGACAAGAAGCGTGCGCATAGCATGCTTTGTACCGCCATGCAGTCATAAATGTAATAAAGATAAGTGGTTCAATAAACAGGGACCACGCGGCAACGCTAACCCAGCAGCAGCAGACGTGATGGAACAGGAGGAGGCGCAGGAGGAGAAGGCCACGCTTTGTGAGACACAACAACCCAGGCCTTGCATGAGGTACCGCCATGCAGTCATAAATGTAATAAAGATAAGTGGTTCAATAAACAGGGACCACGCGGCAACGCTAACCCAGCAGCAGCAGACGTGATGGAACAGGAGGAGGCGCAGGAGGAGAAGGCCACGCTTTGTGAGACACAACAACCCAGGCCTTGCATGAGGACAAGAAGCGTGCGGATAGCATGCTTTGTACCGCCATGCAGTCATAAATGTAATAAAGATAAGAGGTTCCATAAACAGGGACCGGCAACGCTAACCCAGCAGCAGCAGCAGCACACGTGATGGAACAGGAGCAGGCGCAGGAGGAGAAGGCCATGCTTTTTGAGACACAACAACCCAGGCCTTGCATGAGGACAAAAAGCGTGCGGATAGCATGCTTTGTACCGCCATGCAGTCATAAATGTAATAAAGATAAGTGGTTCAATAAACAGGGACCACGCGGCAACGCTAACCCAGCAGCAGCAGACGTGATGGAACAGGAGGAGGCGCAGGAGGAGAAGGCCACGCTTTGTGAGACACAACAACCCAGGCCTTGCATGAGGACAAGAAGCGTGCGGATAGCATGCTTTGTACCGCCATGCAGTCATAAATGTAATAAAGATAAGTGGTTCAATAAACAGGGACCACGCGGCAACGCTAACCCAGCAGCAGCAGACGTGATGGAACAGGAGGAGGCGCAGGAGGAGAAGGCCACGCTTTGTGAGACACAACAACCCAGGCCTTGCATGAGGACAAGAAGCGTGCGGATAGCATGCTTTGTACCGCCATGCAGTCATAAATGTAATAAAGATAAGTGGTTCAATAAACAGGGACCACGCGGCAACGCTAACCCAGCAGCAGCAGACGTGATGGAACAGGAGGAGGCGCAGGAGGAGAAGGCCACGCTTTGTGAGACACAACAACCCAGGCCTTGCATGAGGACAAGAAGCGTGCGCATAGCATGCTTTGTACCGCCATGCAGTCATAAATGTAATAAAGATAAGTGGTTCAATAAACAGGGACCACGCGGCAACGCTAACCCAGCAGCAGCAGACGTGATGGAACAGGAGGAGGCGCAGGAGGAGAAGGCCACGCTTTGTGAGACACAACAACCCAGGCCTTGCATGAGGTACCGCCATGCAGTCATAAATGTAATAAAGATAAGTGGTTCAATAAACAGGGACCACGCGGCAACGCTAACCCAGCAGCAGCAGACGTGATGGAACAGGAGGAGGCGCAGGAGGAGAAGGCCACGCTTTGTGAGACACAACAACCCAGGCCTTGCATGAGGACAAGAAGCGTGCGGATAGCATGCTTTGTACCGCCATGCAGTCATAAATGTAATAAAGATAAGTGGTTCAATAAACAGGGACCACGCGGCAACGCTAACCCAGCAGCAGCAGACGTGATGGAACAGGAGGAGGCGCAGGAGGAGAAGGCCACGCTTTGTGAGACACAACAACCCAGGCCTTGCATGAGGACAAGAAGCGTGCGGATAGCATGCTTTGTACCGCCATGCAGTCATAAATGTAATAAAGATAAGTGGTTCAATAAACAGGGACCACGCGGCAACGCTAACCCAGCAGCAGCAGACGTGATGGAACAGGAGGAGGCGCAGGAGGAGAAGGCCACGCTTTGTGAGACACAACAACCCAGGCCTTGCATGAGGACAAGAAGCGTGCGCATAGCATGCTTTGTACCGCCATGCAGTCATAAATGTAATAAAGAGAAGTGCTTCAATAAACAGGGACCACGCGGCAACGCTAACCCAGCAGCAGCAGACGTGATGGAACAGGAGGAGGCGCAGGAGGAGAAGGCCACGCTTTGTGAGACACAACAACCCAGGCCTTGCATGAGGTACCGCCATGCAGTCATAAATGTAATAAAGATAAGTGGTTCAATAAACAGGGACCACGCGGCAACGCTAACCCAGCAGCAGCAGACGTGATGGAACAGGAGGAGGCGCAGGAGGAGAAGGCCACGCTTTGTGAGACACAACAACCCAGGCCTTGCATGAGGACAAGAAGCGTGCGGATAGCATGCTTTGTACCGCCATGCAGTCATAAATGTAATAAAGATAAGAGGTTCCATAAACAGGGACCGGCAACGCTAACCCAGCAGCAGCAGCAGCAGCACACGTGATGGAACAGGAGCAGGCGCAGGAGGAGAAGGCCATGCTTTTTGAGACACAACAACCCAGGCCTTGCATGAGGACTAAAAGCGTGCGGATAGCATGCTTTGTACCGCCATGCAGTCATAAATGTAATAAAGATAAGTGGTTCAATAAACAGGGACCACGCGGCAACGCTAACCCAGCAGCAGCAGACGTGATGGAACAGGAGGAGGCGCAGGAGGAGAAGGCCACGCTTTGTGAGACACAACAACCCAGGCCTTGCATGAGGACAAGAAGCGTGCGGATAGCATGCTTTGTACCGCCATGCAGTCATAAATGTAATAAAGATAAGTGGTTCAATAAACAGGGACCACGCGGCAACGCTAACCCAGCAGCAGCAGACGTCATGGAACAGGAGGAGGCGCAGGAGGAGAAGGCCACGCTTTGTGAGACACAACAACCCAGGCCTTGCATGAGGACAAGAAGCGTGCGGATAGCATGCTTTGTACCGCCATGCAGTCATAAATGTAATAAAGATAAGTGGTTCAATAAACAGGGACCACGCGGCAACGCTAACCCAGCAGCAGCAGACGTGATGGAACAGGAGGAGGCGCAGGAGGAGAAGGCCACGCTTTGTGAGACACAACAACCCAGGCCTTGCATGAGGACAAGAAGCGTGCGCATAGCATGCTTTGTACCGCCATGCAGTCATAAATGTAATAAAGATAAGTGGTTCAATAAACAGGGACCACGCGGCAACGCTAACCCAGCAGCAGCAGACGTGATGGAACAAGAGGAGGCGCAGGAGGAGAAGGCCACGCTTTGTGAGACACAACAACCCAGGCCTTGCATGAGGACAAGAAGCGTGCGCATAGCATGCTTTGTACCGCCATGCAGTCATAAATGTAATAAAGATAAGTGGTTCAATAAACAGGGACCACGCGGCAACGCTAACCCAGCAGCAGCAGACGTGATGGAACAGGAGGAGGCGCAGGAGGAGAAGGCCACGCTTTGTGAGACACAACAACCCAGGCCTTGCATGAGGTACCGCCATGCAGTCATAAATGTAATAAAGATAAGTGGTTCAATAAACAGGGACCACGCGGCAACGCTAACCCAGCAGCAGCAGACGTGATGGAACAGGAGGAGGCGCAGGAGGAGAAGGCCACGCTTTGTGAGACACAACAACCCAGGCCTTGCATGAGGACAAGAAGCGTGCGGATAGCATGCTTTGTACCGCCATGCAGTCATAAATGTAATAAAGATAAGAGGTTCCATAAACAGGGACCGGCAACGCTAACCCAGCAGCAGCAGCAGCACACGTGATGGAACAGGAGCAGGCGCAGGAGGAGAAGGCCATGCTTTTTGAGACACAACAACCCAGGCCTTGCATGAGGACAAGAAGCGTGCGCATAGCATGCTTTGTACCGCCATGCAGTCATAAATGTAATAAAGATAAGTGGTTCAATAAACAGGGACCACGCGGCAATGCTAACCCAGCAGCAGCAGACGTGATGGAACAGGAGGAGGCGCAGGAGGAGAAGGCCACGCTTTGTGAGACACAACAACCCAGGCCTTGCATGAGGACAAGAAGCGTGCGCATAGCATGCTTTGTACCGCCATGCAGTCATAAATGTAATAAAGATAAGTGGTTCAATAAACAGGGACCACGCGGCAACGCTAACCCAGCAGCAGCAGACGTGATGGAACAGGAGGAGGCGCAGGAGGAGAAGGCCACGCTTTGTGAGACACAACAACCCAGGCCTTGCATGAGGTACCGCCATGCAGTCATAAATGTAATAAAGATAAGTGGTTCAATAAACAGGGACCACGCGGCAACGCTAACCCAGCAGCAGCAGACGTGATGGAACAGGAGGAGGCGCAGGAGGAGAAGGCCACGCTTTGTGAGACACAACAACCCAGGCCTTGCATGAGGACAAGAAGCGTGCGGATAGCATGCTTTGTACCGCCATGCAGTCATAAATGTAATAAAGATAAGAGGTTCCATAAACAGGGACCGGCAACGCTAACCCAGCAGCAGCAGCAGCACACGTGATGGAACAGGAGCAGGCGCAGGAGGAGAAGGCCATGCTTTTTGAGACACAACAACCCAGGCCTTGCATGAGGACAAAAAGCGTGTGGATAGCATGCTTTGTACCGCCATGCAGTCATAAATGTAATAAAGATAAGTGGTTCAATAAACAGGGACCACGCGGCAACGCTAACCCAGCAGCAGCAGACGTGATGGAACAGGAGGAGGCGCAGGAGGAGAAGGCCACGCTTTGTGAGACACAACAACCCAGGCCTTGCATGAGGACAAGAAGCGTGCGCATAGCATGCTTTGTACCGCCATGCAGTCATAAATGTAATAAAGATAAGTGGTTCAATAAACAGGGACCACGCGGCAACGCTAACCCAGCAGCAGCAGACGTGATGGAACAGGAGGAGGCGCAGGAGGAGAAGGCCACGCTTTGTGAGACACAACAACCCAGGCCTTGCATGAGGACAAGAAGCGTGCGCATAGCATGCTTTGTACCGCCATGCAGTCATAAATGTAATAAAGATAAGTGGTTCAATAAACAGGGACCACGCGGCAACGCTAACCCAGCAGCAGCAGACGTGATGGAACAGGAGGAGGCGCAGGAGGAGAAGGCCACGCTTTGTGAGACACAACAACCCAGGCCTTGCATGAGGTACCGCCATGCAGTCATAAATGTAATAAAGATAAGTGGTTCAATAAACAGGGACCACGCGGCAACGCTAACCCAGCAGCAGCAGACGTGATGGAACAGGAGGAGGCGCAGGAGGAGAAGGCCACGCTTTGTGAGACACAACAACCCAGGCCTTGCATGAGGACAAGAAGCGTGCGGATAGCATGCTTTGTACCGCCATGCAGTCATAAATGTAATAAAGATAAGAGGTTCCATAAACAGGGACCGGCAACGCTAACCCAGCAGCAGCAGCAGCACACGTGATGGAACAGGAGCAGGCGCAGGAGGAGAAGGCCATGCTTTTTGAGACACAACAACCCAGGCCTTGCATGAGGACTAAAAGCGTGCGGATAGCATGCTTTGTACCGCCATGCAGTCATAAATGTAATAAAGATAAGTGGTTCAATAAACAGGGACCACGCGGCAACGCTAACCCAGCAGCAGCAGACGTGATGGAACAGGAGGAGGCGCAGGAGGAGAAGGCCACGCTTTGTGAGACACAACAACCCAGGCCTTGCATGAGGACAAGAAGCGTGCGGATAGCATGCTTTGTACCGCCATGCAGTCATAAATGTAATAAAGATAAGTGAATCAATAAACAGGGACCACGCGGCAACGCTAACCCAGCAGCAGCAGACGTCATGGAACAGGAGGAGGCGCAGGAGGAGAAGGCCACGCTTTGTGAGACACAACAACCCAGGCCTTGCATGAGGACAAGAAGCGTGCGGATAGCATGCTTTGTACCGCCATGCAGTCATAAATGTAATAAAGATAAGTGGTTCAATAAACAGGGACCACGCGGCAACGCTAACCCAGCAGCAGCAGACGTGATGGAACAGGAGGAGGCGCAGGAGGAGAAGGCCACGCTTTGTGAGACACAACAACCCAGGCCTTGCATGAGGACAAGAAGCGTGCGCATAGCATGCTTTGTACCGCCATGCAGTCATAAATGTAATAAAGATAAGTGGTTCAATAAACAGGGACCACGCGGCAACGCTAACCCAGCAGCAGCAGACGTGATGGAACAGGAGGAGGCGCAGGAGGAGAAGGCCACGCTTTGTGAGACACAACAACCCAGGCCTTGCATGAGGACAAGAAGCGTGCGCATAGCATGCTTTGTACCGCCATGCAGTCATAAATGTAATAAAGATAAGTGGTTCAATAAACAGGGACCACGCGGCAACGCTAACCCAGCAGCAGCAGACGTGATGGAACAGGAGGAGGCGCAGGAGGAGAAGGCCACGCTTTGTGAGACACAACAACCCAGGCCTTGCATGAGGTACCGCCATGCAGTCATAAATGTAATAAAGATAAGTGGTTCAATAAACAGGGACCACGCGGCAACGCTAACCCAGCAGCAGCAGACGTGATGGAACAGGAGGAGGCGCAGGAGGAGAAGGCCACGCTTTGTGAGACACAACAACCCAGGCCTTGCATGAGGACAAGAAGCGTGCGGATAGCATGCTTTGTACCGCCATGCAGTCATAAATGTAATAAAGATAAGAGGTTCCATAAACAGGGACCGGCAACGCTAACCCAGCAGCAGCAGCAGCACACGTGATGGAACAGGAGCTGGCGCAGGAGGAGAAGGCCATGCTTTTTGAGACACAACAACCCAGGCCTTGCATGAGGACAAAAAGCGTGTGGATAGCATGCTTTGTACCGCCATGCAGTCATAAATGTAATAAAGATAAGTGGTTCAATAAACAGGGACCACGCGGCAACGCTAACCCAGCAGCAGCAGACGTGATGGAACAGGAGGAGGCGCAGGAGGAGAAGGCCACGCTTTGTGAGACACAACAACCCAGGCCTTGCATGAGGACAAGAAGCGTGCGGATAGCATGCTTTGTACCGCCATGCAGTCATAAATGTAATAAAGATAAGTGGTTCAATAAACAGGGACCACGCGGCAACGCTAACCCAGCAGCAGCAGACGTGATGGAACAGGAGGAGGCGCAGGAGGAGAAGGCCACGCTTTGTGAGACACAACAACCCAGGCCTTGCATGAGGACAAGAAGCGTGCGGATAGCATGCTTTGTACCGCCATGCAGTCATAAATGTAATAAAGATAAGTGGTTCAATAAACAGGGACCACGCGGCAACGCTAACCCAGCAGCAGCAGACGTGATGGAACAGGAGGAGGCGCAGGAGGAGAAGGCCACGCTTTGTGAGACACAACAACCCAGGCCTTGCATGAGGACAAGAAGCGTGCGCATAGCATGCTTTGTACCGCCATGCAGTCATAAATGTAATAAAGATAAGTGGTTCAATAAACAGGGACCACGCGGCAACGCTAACCCAGCAGCAGCAGACGTGATGGAACAGGAGGAGGCGCAGGAGGAGAAGGCCACGCTTTGTGAGACACAACAACCCAGGCCTTGCATGAGGTACCGCCATGCAGTCATAAATGTAATAAAGATAAGTGGTTCAATAAACAGGGACCACGCGGCAACGCTAACCCAGCAGCAGCAGACGTGATGGAACAGGAGGAGGCGCAGGAGGAGAAGGCCACGCTTTGTGAGACACAACAACCCAGGCCTTGCATGAGGACAAGAAGCGTGCGGATAGCATGCTTTGTACCGCCATGCAGTCATAAATGTAATAAAGATAAGAGGTTCCATAAACAGGGACCGGCAACGCTAACCCAGCAGCAGCAGCAGCACACGTGATGGAACAGGAGCAGGCGCAGGAGGAGAAGGCCATGCTTTTTGAGACACAACAACCCAGGCCTTGCATGAGGACAAAAAGCGTGCGGATAGCATGCTTTGTACCGCCATGCAGTCATAAATGTAATAAAGATAAGTGGTTCAATAAACAGGGACCACGCGGCAACGCTAACCCAGCAGCAGCAGACGTGATGGAACAGGAGGAGGCGCAGGGGGAGAAGGCCACGCTTTGTGAGACACAACAACCCAGGCCTTGCATGAGGACAAGAAGCGTGCGGATAGCATGCTTTGTACCGCCATGCAGTCATAAATGTAATAAAGATAAGTGGTTCAATAAACAGGGACCACGCGGCAACGCTAACCCAGCAGCAGCAGACGTGATGGAACAGGAGGAGGCGCAGGAGGAGAAGGCCACGCTTTGTGAGACACAACAACCCAGGCCTTGCATGAGGACAAGAAGCGTGCGGATAGCATGCTTTGTACCGCCATGCAGTCATAAATGTAATAAAGATAAGTGGTTCAATAAACAGGGACCACGCGGCAACGCTAACCCAGCAGCAGCAGACGTGATGGAACAGGAGGAGGCGCAGGAGGAGAAGGCCACGCTTTGTGAGACACAACAACCCAGGCCTTGCATGAGGACAAGAAGCGTGCGCATAGCATGCTTTGTACCGCCATGCAGTCATAAATGTAATAAAGATAAGTGGTTCAATAAACAGGGACCACGCGGCAACGCTAACCCAGCAGCAGCAGACGTGATGGAACAGGAGGAGGCGCAGGAGGAGAAGGCCACGCTTTGTGAGACACAACAACCCAGGCCTTGCATGAGGTACCGCCATGCAGTCATAAATGTAATAAAGATAAGTGGTTCAATAAACAGGGACCACGCGGCAACGCTAACCCAGCAGCAGCAGACGTGATGGAACAGGAGGAGGCGCAGGAGGAGAAGGCCACGCTTTGTGAGACACAACAACCCAGGCCTTGCATGAGGACAAGAAGCGAGCGGATAGCATGCTTTGTACCGCCATGCAGTCATAAATGTAATAAAGATAAGAGGTTCCATAAACAGGGACCGGCAACGCTAACCCAGCAGCAGCAGCAGCACACGTGATGGAACAGGAGCAGGTGCAGGAGGAGAAGGCCATGCTTTTTGAGACACAACAACCCAGGCCTTGCATGAGGACAAAAAGCGTGTGGATAGCATGCTTTGTACCGCCATGCAGTCATAAATGTAATAAAGATAAGTGGTTCAATAAACAGGGACCACGCGGCAACGCTAACCCAGCAGCAGCAGACGTGATGGAACAGGAGGAGGCGCAGGAGGAGAAGGCCACGCTTTGTGAGACACAACAACCCAGGCCTTGCATGAGGACAAGAAGCGTGCGGATAGCATGCTTTGTACCGCCATGCAGTCATAAATGTAATAAAGATAAGTGGTTCAATAAACAGGGACCACGCGGCAACGCTAACCCAGCAGCAGCAGACGTGATGGAACAGGAGGAGGCGCAGGAGGAGAAGGCCACGCTTTGTGAGACACAACAACCCAGGCCTTGCATGAGGACAAGAAGCGTGCGGATAGCATGCTTTGTACCGCCATGCAGTCATAAATGTAATAAAGATAAGTGGTTCAATAAACAGGGACCACGCGGCAACGCTAACCCAGCAGCAGCAGACGTGATGGAACAGGAGGAGGCGCAGGAGGAGAAGGCCACGCTTTGTGAGACACAACAACCCAGGCCTTGCATGAGGACAAGAAGCGTGCGCATAGCATGCTTTGTACCGCCATGCAGTCATAAATGTAATAAAGATAAGTGGTTCAATAAACAGGGACCACGCGGCAACGCTAACCCAGCAGCAGCAGACGTGATGGAACAGGAGGAGGCGCAGGAGGAGAAGGCCACGCTTTGTGAGACACAACAACCCAGGCCTTGCATGAGGTACCGCCATGCAGTCATAAATGTAATAAAGATAAGTGGTTCAATAAACAGGGACCACGCGGCAACGCTAACCCAGCAGCAGCAGACGTGATGGAACAGGAGGAGGCGCAGGAGGAGAAGGACACGCTTTGTGAGACACAACAACCCAGGCCTTGCATGAGGACAAGAAGCGTGCGGATAGCATGCTTTGTACCGCCATGCAGTCATAAATGTAATAAAGATAAGAGGTTCCATAAACAGGGACCGGCAACGCTAACCCAGCAGCAGCAGCAGCACACGTGATGGAACAGGAGCAGGCGCAGGAGGAGAAGGCCATGCTTTTTGAGACACAACAACCCAGGCCTTGCATGAGGACAAAAAGCGTGCGGATAGCATGCTTTGTACCGCCATGCAGTCATAAATGTAATAAAGATAAGTGGTTCAATAAACAGGGACCACGCGGCAACGCTAACCCAGCAGCAGCAGACGTGATGGAACAGGAGGAGGCGCAGGAGGAGAAGGCCACGCTTTGTGAGACACAACAACCCAGGCCTTGCATGAGGACAAGAAGCGTGCGGATAGCATGCTTTGTACCGCCATGCAGTCATAAATGTAATAAAGATAAGTGGTTCAATAAACAGGGACCACGCGGCAACGCTAACCCAGCAGCAGCAGACGTGATGGAACAGGAGGAGGCGCAGGAGGAGAAGGCCACGCTTTGTGAGACACAACAACCCAGGCCTTGCATGAGGACAAGAAGCGTGCGGATAGCATGCTTTGTACCGCCATGCAGCCATAAATGTAATAAAGATAAGTGGTTCAATAAACAGGGACCACGCGGCAACGCTAACCCAGCAGCAGCAGACGTGATGGAACAGGAGGAGGCGCAGGAGGAGAAGGCCACGCTTTGTGAGACACAACAACCCAGGCCTTGCATGAGGACAAGAAGCGTGCGCATAGCATGCTTTGTACCGCCATGCAGTCATAAATGTAATAAAGATAAGTGGTTCAATAAACAGGGACCACGCGGCAACGCTAACCCAGCAGCAGCAGACGTGATGGAACAGGAGGAGGCGCAGGAGGAGAAGGCCATGCTTTTTGAGACACAACAACCCAGGCCTTGCATGAGGACAAAAAGCGTGCGGATATAGCAGCAATGCTTTTTGCCGCCATGCAGTCATAAATGTAATACAGATGAGAGGTTCAATAAACAGGGACCGGAAACGCTACACCATCCCAGATGTTCATTGGTCATGTTACTTGGTTGGGGTCCTGGAGTGTTGCGTAGTCATTTCCAATCCAGGATTGATTCATTTTAATTTGAGTCAGACGGTCTGCATTTTCTGTGGAGAGGCGGATACGCCGATCTGTGACGATGCCTCCGGCAGCACTGAAACAGCGTTCCGACATAACGCTGGCTGCCGGGCAAGCCAGCACCTCTATTGCGTACATTGCCAGTTCGTGCCAGGTGTCTAGCTTCGATACCCAATAGTTGAAGGGTGCAGATGGATTGTTCGACACAGCTACGTCATCTGACATGTAGTCCTTGACCATCTTCTCCAGGCGATCGGTGTTGGAGGTGGATCTGGACGCTTGCTGTTCAGTGGGCTGCTGCTGCATGGGTGTCAGAAAATTTTCCCACTCCAAGGACACTGCCGATACCATTTCCTTTTGGGCACTAGCTGCGGCTTGCGTTGTTTGCTGCCCTCCTAGTCGTCCTGGGTTTGCGGAAGTCAGTCTGTCGGCGTACAACTGGCTAGAGGAGGGGGAGGATGTCAATCTCCTCTCTAAAGTCTCCACAAGGGCCTGCTGGTATTCTTCCATTTTGACCTGTCTGACTCTTTCTTCAAGCAGTTTTGGAACATTGTGTTTGTATCGTGGATCCAGAAGGGTATAAACCCAGTAATTGGTGTTGTCCAGAATGCGCACAATGCGTGGGTCACGTTCAATGCAGTCTAGCATGAATTGAGCCATGTGTGCCAGAGTCCTACCAGAATCCTCATCATCCTCTTGTGAGCGTTGTGATAGTTGTTGTGATGCATCATAGTCGTCACCTTCCTCCTGGTCTGCTTCTGCTGACCATTCGCGCTGAATTGTGGAAGTCCAACGTGCACCGCTCTGGCCCTCGTCAGTGGTGGCATGAAATTCCTGCTCCAACTCCAGCTGTTCCTCCTCCTCTTCTTCGTCATAGCTGCTGGGGCCAGCGTTCCCTGAGGCGGATGGCCTGATGTTGGTACCATCACGCTGATTGTTTTCTCCTTCAGATTCCCCCAGTTGCATCATGACAGCTGTTTCCTTGATTTTCAACATTGACCTCTTCAGTAAACACAGCAGTGGTATGGTAATGCTGACTGAAGAGTTGTCACTGCTCACAAGCAACGTGGATTGCTCAAAATTTTGGAGGACTTGGCAGAGGTCCAACATGTTGGCCCAATCGGATCCACAGAAGCTTGGCAGCTGTCCGGATGCGTCTCGGTACTGCGCCGTCATGTACTGGACCACTGCACTCTTCTGCTCACAAAAGCGGGCTAGCATGTGCAGCGTAGAATTCCAGCGCGTAGGGACATCACACAGCAAGCGATGGTGGGGGAGATTGAAGCGCTCCTGCATCTTGGCGAGTGCCCCCGAAGCAGTACTGGAATTTCTACAATGTTTGGCCACTCGACGCACCTTCAACAGAAGATCGGCCACGCCTGGGTATGTCCTCAGGAACCGCTGAACTACTAGGTTCATCACGTGCGCCAGGCAAGGGATGTGTGTCAGCTTAGCCAACCTTAAAGAGCGAATGAGATTACTCCCATTATCACACACAACCATGCCCGGTTTCAGGTCCAGCGGTGCCAGCCACAAATCCGTCTGTTCCTTTATTCCCTTCCAAATTTCCTCCCCTGTGTGCTGCTTATCCCCAAGGCAGATCAGCTTCAGCAACGCTTGCTGACGCATGCCAACAGCTGTGCTGCACTGCTTCCACGATCCTACTGCTGCTGGGTTAGCGTTTCCGGATGAGGTACAGCTTTGAGATGCGTTGGAGGAGAAGGAGTCAGAGAGGTAGGTGCTGCTGTTGTTATCCAGTGGGAGGGACGGCGGTGCAGCTGTTTGCGGCGTGGGCAACACCCGCGCCGTAGCAGGTGAGGAATCGCTGCCAGGCTCCACAAGGTTCACCCAGTGCGCGGTAAGGGAGATGTATCGACCCTGGCCGAACGCACTCGTCCAGGTGTCAGTGGTGAGGTGAACCTTGCAGGCAACGGCATTCTTCAAGCTTCGGGTTATTTTGCTGACCACGTGCTCATGCAACTCAGGCACTGCAGAGCGTGCAAAGTGGTAGCGGCTGGGAACCACGTAACGTGGGATGGCCACTGACATCATGCCCTTGAAGCTGTTTGTCTCCACCACTCGATATGGCAGCATTTCGCAGGCCAGAAGCTTGGCTATGCTGGCTGTTACTGCCACGGCCCGGGGGTCATTTGCTGGCAATTTCCTCTTGCGCTCAAACATCTCCAACACAGACAACTGAACCGTAGCGCTGCACACGGAAGGGCTGTTGGTTGTTGTGTTTGATGAACACTGGGAGACCTCAAGAGCACTACTCCGGAAAGTGACAGTGTCAGCGTCGTCTGATGTTTGTGAATGTTGTGAACCACGCAATGGCTGGGCTACTGCTGCTGCTGAGGCGGGTCTGGTGGTGAGTCCGGTGAACCCAAGGGAGGCAGTGTTGCTGGTACCCTGTCCTGCCGCGTTTGCCCACAGAGTGGGATGTTTGGATAGCATGTGGCGGCTCATGCTGGTGGTGGAGAGGTTGTTAATACTTTTCCCCCTGCTCAGGCGGGTCTTGCACACCTTGCAAATCGCCATGGTAACATCCTCAGTGCAGTCTTCAAAGAAAGCCCAGACTTGGAGCACCTGCCTTGCTGGCGATTTCTGTTTGCTCCTCTTTTGCCTCTCACTTGAACTTCCACGCTTGTGGTGCCTGAAATTGCGCGCCGCCTACCTTGTGGCACAAGGCGAACTCGTGCAGCAGTGGGTTCTTCAACAGACTCATCTGTGCTGCTGCTACGACGGCGATGTTCTCGTTCACAAACAAAATCTGGGTCTCTGTCCACATTGTCCATACCCTCCTCTTCCATCTCCTCAAACTCGTCATATGTCATTGTGGGGGGCCGCCACCGTGGAGTAGAGCTCCCCAGAACAACCTCTGCGCAGCTCACTCCAACGTCGTCTTCCAGATCTTGTCGGCCGACCTCTTGCAATTGCAACCCCTCCTGCCCAACTTGCTCTGGGATTTGGGTTTCCGAGTCCTCCTCGGACTCGCCTTGTATTTCAGTGCGCGGTGCATTTCCCACAGTTAATGGTTGTAAATCCGGGCACAACATTTCTGGCTGTTCCTCCATTGACCTTTGAAAGGTGGAAGTTTGTTGGGCTGGGAATAGCTCCTGCGAATACCCCATTGTGTCCTGAGGTAATTCATCGGACTGGTTATCTGGCAGTTGTGTGCGTGGTGTCGCTGCCGGTTGTGTCAGCTTTGTGCCCACTGGCTCCTTGTAACTGGCTGAGGACTCAGACCTCGTGCGTGATGTGCTGGTGCTGCTTAACCCACTGCTGGACGCTTGAGAGGTCATCCAAGTAATTATCTGGTCCTGTTCTTTTGGATTTGTGAGGGTTGTTGTCCTGGACAACATGGGCGGTATTGAGTGGGTTTTCTTGGGTGCTCCCCTGTGGCCTGTACGTGAACCGTCAGGGGAAACACCTCTTCCCTTGCCCCTCCCTCTTTCACCGGATTTCTTCCTCATTTCACTTATCCTTACAGTACACGCTGACTGGCAGCAGTACAGTGGCAGTACAGAAATGCTATACAGTACCACTATTCCCAGCAGCGACACAGAGCACAATGCTATACAGTGGCGGGTGAGCGGTGGACCACTATTCCCAGCAGCGACACAGAGCACAATGCTATACAGTGGCGGGTGAGCGGTGTACTACTATTCCCAGCAGACACAGAGTGGCAGTAAACAGAATGCTATATAGTGTGGCTGAGCGAGCGGTGTACTACTATTCCCAGCAGACACAGAACAGTAAACAGAATGCTATATAGTGTGGCTGAGCGAGGTACACAGAGTGGCAGTAAACAGAATGCTATATAGTGTGGCTGAGCAAGCGGTGTACTACTATTCCCAGCAGACACAGAACAGTAAACAGAATGCTATATAGTGTGGCTGAGCGAGGTACACAGAGTGGCAGTAAACAGAATGCTGAGCGAGCGGTGTACTACTATTCCCAGCAGCGACACAATGACTGGGGGGACCCTGGCTAGCGTGGCTGGAGCGCGAACTACCCTGCCTGCCTACCCAAAGCTAAACCCACAGACAAATGGCGGAAAAATGACGTGGTTCGGGTATTTATTTACCCGAACCACGTGACAGTTCGGCCAATCAGAGCGCGTTCGGGTCCGAACCACGTGACCCGTTCGGCCAATCACATGCGCTCTTAGTTCGGCCATGCGGCCGAACGGTTTGGCCGAACACCATCAGGTGTTCGGCCGAACTCGAACATCACCCGAACAGGGTGATGTTCTGCAGAACCCGAACAGTGGCGAACACTGTTCGCCCAACACTAACTGGGGGCACCTACCTGTCTAACCTATACTCAGAGCACCTACCTATCTAACCAACCCATACTGGGGGCACCTGCCTAGCTAACCTGTATTGGGGGCACCTACCTATCTAACCTATACTGGGGGCACCTATACTGGCTACTATCGTATCCACTCTTTGCGCCTGTGTAGTAGAGCAGATCGATCGGGCTTAGCCCTAACGGAGAGTCGCTAGTGCGCCTGCGCAGGATCATGGTAGGTAAACATCTCACCGCTTGTCAGCCTTTGTCGAGGAGCTTTCGGGGGAGCCATCGCTGGATTCCCCCAAGCTTCAGAGGATGGGGAAGCCTCATTGGGACCCTGAGGCTATCCCCTCCCGAAGTAAGTTTTTTTTATGTTACAGAGTCTCCCTATGCATAACTGCCTTTTAAGCGCAACTGTCTTTCAGCGTACAACAGTACGCAAACACAATCATGGAATTGTCAAAGAAAATGCCCAGTCTCTCTTCCCTACCGGTTTCAGCATTGCGTCGAGTCAGAGTGGGCATTTAAATAGACTAAAACACTCACGGCATTGGTGAACAGCCATTAGTCCAGTTGCCATTGTGACCGGCTGCATAGTGTCTATTTGGCAAGAGCCAATTCAACAAGAGCTGGTCACCTGGTGCGGGCTGAAGTCCGCCCGTGGCATCATGGGGCTTGTAGTATAAAGTAGAGCCCCATACAGATAGGGAGATAGCTGTGAAGTGAAGTTTCAGCGTAAGGTTCAGGTTAAAGGTTCAGCGTAAGCCAACACATGCTCGGCATTATGGGGGTTGAAGTCTCAAATGCTCAGAGCGCGAGCAGCATTGGACAACTCATGTCATATAGGTAAAGCAAAACCATAGTAAGCGGCACATACAGTAGTTATTTGAACTTGCGCTGCACTGAAGCAATGACGAAGTATAACTACATAAAAATCAATTATTGATAATAAATACACAGTATATACTCTATAATAATATCCCTGTATCCCTGCGTCCTCTCCTGTCCCTGCGTCCTCTCCTGTCCCTGTGTCCCTGCGTTTGCTCTACTGCGCATGTGTGGCATGCAGATGGACATTGGAGAGCAGGACGGGTGCAGGTGGAGCACGGCCGTGTGTGCTCGAGGCGGGGAGCGCGGCTTGCGGCATGGGCAAGGTGGTGGTGAGCAGGGCCTGGCCGAGGCAGAGGCAAGAGAGGCTCCAGCCTCAGGGCGCAGTGTAGGAGGGGTGCACAACTCATTCAGCTATTGTCCCCCTACTGTGTTTAAAGCAGAGAGAAAATAAGAAAAGGGCATATATGTCAGTGACTGCAAGCCAGATAAATAGAGATTAATGTGTTGGGGGAATTTGGGCCCTGTGTGACGGCTGGGGGGGGGGGAGGGGCGCACTTTCGTGTCTCAGCCTTGGGTGCTGGAGGACCTTGCCTCGGCTCTGCACGGAGCACTGTTCAAGTGATCATTCAGAAATGGAAGGAGTATGGCACAGCTGTAAACCTACTAAGACAAGGCCGTCCACCTAAACTCACAGGCCAAACAACGAGAGCGCTGATGAGAAATGCAGTCAGGAGGCCCATGGTGACTCTGGACGAACTGCAGAGATCTACAGCTCAGGTGGGGGAATCTGTCCATAGGACAACTATCAGTCGTGCACTGCACAAAGTTGGCCTTATGGAAGTATGGAAGAGTGGCAAGAAGAAAGCCATTGTTAACCGAAAAGCATAAGAAGTCCCATTTGCAGTTTGCCACAAGCTATGTGGAGGACACAGCAAACATGTGGAAGAAGGTGTTCTGGTCAAATGAGACCAAAACGGAACTTTTTGGCAAAAATGCAAAACGATATGTGTGGCGGAAAACTAACACTGCACATCACTCTGAACACACCATCCCCACTGTCATATATGGTGGTGGCAGCATCATGCTCTGGGGGTGTTTCTCTTCAGCAGGGACAGGGAAGCTGGTCAGAGTTGATGGGAAGATGGATGGAGCCAAATACAGGGCAATCTTAAAGAAAACCTCTTGGAGTCTGCAAAAGACTTGAGACTGGGGCGGAAGTTCACCTTCCAGCTGGACAACGACCCTAAACATAAAGCCAGGGCAACAATGGAATGGTTTAAAACAAAACATATCCATGTGTTAGAATGGCCCAGTCAAAGTCCAGATCTAAATCCAATCGAAAAGCTGTGGCAAGACCTGAAAACTGCTGTTCACAAATGCTGTCCATCTAATCTGACTGAGCTGGAGCTGTTTTGCAAAGAAGAATGGGCAAGAATTTCAGTCTCTAGATGTGCAAAGCTGGTAGAGACATACCCTAAAAGACTGGCAGCTGTAATTGCAGAAAAAGGTGGTTCTACAAAGTATTGACTCAGAGGGCCGAATAATTCCGCACACCCCACTTTGCAGTTATTGATTTGTAAAAAATGTTTGGAATCATGTATGATTTTCGTTCCACTTCTCATGTGTACACCACTTTGTATTGGTCTTTCACATAAAACGCCCCTTGTGGCTCTGCTATAATGACTCAGCTATATTTATTCCCTGCAAAGCCAGACTGAATGCTCAGTCCGGCATTCTTATCACAGCTGATAGCAGACACTTTTAGCAGTGAGGATGAAACAGAGAGCATGGTAAGTGTTTTCTCTCATGTTCTTACTGATATACAGTATATGGTAAAATACACAAGGGTGCTTCGTCTCTGGTTCCCTTTAAGAGCACGTTTTATCCACTATCATGTCAAGTCATTGACACCTATATTGAGAAAGTGACCCAAGAAATAGAGACACTACATCAAGTGGAGCACAAGGGATCAAAGTCAGACACAACTTATCATCTACCGAGAGACAAGCCATCCATAAACTTGAACTTAATCATTCTATCACTATTAAGTCTGCTGACAAAGGGGGCGCAGTGGTAGTCATGGATACTTCACAATATGAAAATGAAGCATATAGACAACTCAATGATGAGAACACCTACCAAACCTCCCCTGCGACCCCCTTGCAGACATACAAAAACAAATTAAATCTATTATAGATCAGGCCCTTAATAACAATCTGATTGATGAAAAAAAAGTTCCTCCAGATGGAATATCCAAGGACACCGACCTTGTAGCTACGTCCTAAAATCCACAAGAATTTAAAAAGCCCTCCAGGCCGACCTATAGTGTCTGGCATCGACTCTGTTCTCTCTCCGTTAGCTAAATACTTAGATTATTTGTTAAGACCCTATGTATTTGCCCAGAAATCTTTTTTAAGAGACACTTCAATGTTTTTGGAGACTCTAGGATGTACCAGTGGACAGCTTCCTGGTTAGAATGGACGTGGAGAGCCTCTACACCTCCATTCCACATGATGGAGGTGTGGAGGCTGTTCAACATACTTTATTCATAGCATCAGATTTTTCTGATTGCCAAGTAGATTTTTTGATTTGTCTTCTTGAAACAGTACTTAAGTGTACTTATTTTGTATTCAATGACCAATTCTATTTGCAGGTACGGGGAACAGCAATGGGGTGGAACGTGGCTCCATTCTATGCAAATATATACATGAATGTATATGAAGAGAGTTTTGTATATACAAACAATATGTTTAAAAAACATGCCAAAGTTTGGCTTAGATATATCGATGATATATTTTGCGATTGGGCGGGGCCCCGTTCGACCCTAGATGAATTTGTCCTTTGTCTTCACCAACAATGTCAGGCTATACGTCTGACAGTGCATTGTGATCGGTCTAACCTTAACTTTTTGGACACCATGGTCTATTTGGATAATGGTATATAATGGTATATAATGCTATATACAGATCTGTACATAAAACCCACCGACCGCAATGCAGTTCTGTCATACGATAGCTTTCATCCAACTAACACGAAATGTGCTATCCCCAAAAGTCAATTCCAGCGAATAGCGCGCATAGTGGACAATGAGAGCTTACGGGAAACCAGATTTGAGGATATGTCACAAAGATTTTTGACTAGACAGTACCCCAACCAAATTAGTTGAGGAAGCACGTAGAGAGGTTAGTAATATGTGCTCTCACCGTGGGGGTAGAAGAGTCAGAGACAATCGTATTCCTTTTGTTTCACAGTTTAATGTGTGGAGTGATCCCATAGGGAGAATAGTTAAAAAAACATTGGCATTTACAATCTGACTCCTTTCCCTCCATGGTGGTGTTCCAAAATCCACTACTATTATCGTACAAGAGAGCTCCTACTCTTCGCGATAGACTAGTCCATGCTGAAATGAGGACTCTTGTTAGACCACCAGAGAGTCAGAGGAGGGCACTTTTCCCTGCCTCAATTGTGTTCATTGCCACTCTATCATTAGAAGTCCCCATTTTGTTCATCCACATACTGGCAGGAGATATGATATCAGGGGATGCTACAACTGTGACTTACAGTATGTTATTTATTTGTTAAAATGTCCCTGTGGCCTTATTTATGTTGGCCAGACGACCACCAAATTTAAAGTGAGATTATCACCTCATAAATCTGCTATTCGCAACCGCACCATTGAACAATCTGTTGCGGCACATTTTGTAACACATGGGCATCATGTCAGCCAGTTACGTTGCCAGATCATAGAGTGTATCCCCCCAATGAAAAGGGGAGGACATAGACTTAAAAAACTTTTATATAGAGAAGCCTACTGGATCAGGACATTAGATTGTCTAGAGCCCAGAGGCCTTAATTGAGAATATGATCTGCCACCGTTCCTGTGACCTGGCTCTTGAGTAATTTTTTTACAACAATTTTTGAAAGTTTTGATATTTTGTATATGTTTGTACTTTTATTTTTATTAAAACATTTTATACTTTTTTCACTTTATTTTAATTTTTTAATTTTTATTTTTTAATTTTTTTATTTTATTTTTGTAATTTTTATTTTTACTTTGTATTTATTGTATCTTTTACAATCTCACTTATAGAAACCATTCATTAGTCTTTATTTCTGTGAAGATTTGCTCAGCTGCCTGTGCAGGCAGGCAGCTTTTTGACCATTGTGTAGGTTTGCATGCTGCAGGACTCTGGAAAGAAGAGCTTCTGTCAGTTTTGCAGCTTGTGCTTGCTGAGGAATTTGCATACGTTGTCATGCAAATTGCCTGGCCACATTCTTTGGAGGCGTGTACTATAAGTACTATGTGTTTCCCACAATGCTTCGCTGTTCATATGGATTCCTTCCTGTGAAACACTCTGGAGAGTGTCAGCCATGCTCTTTGTTTGAAGATCAGCTTAGAGTAATTCCTGGAAACTGTGCTAGGCAGGTTCCCTAGTGCAGTTAGGATTGTTTATCTGTTTTGTTTGTCTGTTGCGATTGTCCTGTCCCAACGGTGGTCGACAGGAAATCGTTCGGATCTCTGTTCTTGGAGCATAGCTGGTGCAGCGGTTGCTACCAGCTATCTCTTCTGTTCTGCCTCTCTGGATCGCACTAGCATCCTGCGCTAGTGCTGTGGATCCTTCTGTTCTGTTACTCTGTCCCTGGATCGCACTCGCTTCACGCTAGTGCTGTGGATCCTTCTGTTCTGCCTCTCTGGATCGCACTAGCATCCTGCGCTAGTGCTGTGAATCCTTCTGTTCTGTCTGCCTGGATCGCACTCGCTTCGCGCTAGTGCTGTGGATCCTTCTGTTCTGTCTTCCTGGATCGCGCTAGCCACTTTCGCTAGTGCTGTGGATCCTATCTCTCGATTGTCCCTGTTTTCGTGTGTCTGTCTTGTCTGCTACGATCGCTTGCTGGAGGCTCGGTGAGGTAACTGTTAAGCAAGCCCTTGCGTCCTCTGTTTCATGTTTGTCTGTCGATGGTTAGTTAGGCGTGCTTGTCTCTATTGTGCTTATCACGTGGAGACCACGCATAGCCGCGTGCACTGTTGCGAATGAGTGCGGTGTTCGCGGTTAGCTAGCATTTGTTATTTTCCGCATCTCCTCATTGTATGATTTGCTGTGCCTTTGCTATCCTCGTATTCTGTTCTGATCTGCCTTGTGTCACGTCTGGCGATCGCACCTCTCGCGATCGCGTTTCTGTTTCGTGTCTGCTGTTGTGTGTGCGCAGTTGCGGGGTGGCGACTAGATTGGCGCACACACATACAACCTGTCCCTTTGCTCGTTCTCATTCACAATCGCTTCTCTTGCGATTGCGTTCTGCGCTTCGTACAATTCCTGTCTGGCATTTGTGGAGGTACAGAGGATTGGTTCCTCTGCACTCCCCAGCGCCATCTGCCGACAAGAATTTCCCTCTACGGGTGCGTAGCACCTTTTGCTGAGTGCCTGCAATTATACGCTTGTGGAGGATTTCCGCCGTATCAGCGCACGCGTTGTGCGCTGATCACGGAGAAGGTTCCACAATCGTTACAATTTCCTTAGGTATGTAGTCGCAGTCGCGGTATGTGGACTTCCTCTGCTCTCATGTTCTTGCATTTTAATTGTTTAACTAAGAAGCTTCCTGCTTTCTGAGTTGCTAGGTTACTGCTTGGGTAAACTGTGGGGGCTGCGTTCCTGCGGGTATCACGTGCGCTCCTCCAACCCTCTCGTTGCCATGGTTCGCTGAGGGAGGTGACGCGGTGGGCGGAGAATATGATGCATGCGTTGCGTGGAGGGCTCGGAGATGTGCGGCTCGAGTTCCAACATGCGTGCAGTGCGTCCTCCCCGCCCACATGACGTTGCAGGACTTTGTTTCAACACTCCCCCCCTACGGCGGACCAATGCGCGGACTCTTCCCCAGACGGGTGGACGTCACGCGCAGATGGCTGTGATTGGTGCAATGGTGTGGGCGTGCATCTCGGGGGGCGTGGCCCACAGGAACTAGCGCTGCTGTTAATAGAAATAGAAATAGAAATTGGTTCCCCATATTTCACTCAGGTTCCCCATCAGGTTTGCCTGACCTGTGATTGGTTGGCCCTATATGTCAACCTGTGATTGGTGGTCTAATTTTTGGCGGGGGATATAAATATGAATGTGTGTACTTTTTTGTCAAACTGTCACCAACTTGAAAAAGGAGCAGGACGCTCTGAAACGTCGTTCTATCGTGATAGCCTGTCATTATCTATATATAAAATAGAGTAAGTGCCTCAACCTTCAAGCAAGAAGAAGTAGCGCCCTGCCCCCAGGGCCGGTCCAAGCAAGAAGAAGGGGCTGGTCCAAGCAAGAAGAAGAAGTAGTGTCAAATCAAACCAAGGGCAAAGAGGGATAATTTGCATATTCAGTAGCAGTGCATTGTGGGTAACCACAAATGTTCACTTATAGCTGAATTATTGCAGATTTGCTTCTGTTTTAAGAAGGAAAATTACACCAAGCTTTGCTTTTTTTAGTAGGAGGGCTTTTTGGTCTCTTTTATCC
Source organism: Hyperolius riggenbachi (assembly GCF_040937935.1). NCBI lineage: Eukaryota > Metazoa > Chordata > Amphibia > Anura > Hyperoliidae > Hyperolius > Hyperolius riggenbachi. Next base: position 402,394,252 of record NC_090647.1, on the reverse strand, counting down.
TCCTATATATTCTTAGTAGTTTGGGTCACCCTGAGCTGCTTGGTTACTCTGTTGTACTGGTCCAAGCCCTATCTCATACAGCCTTATCAATCCATGCTATGTACTGATGAGGACCAAATGTCTGAAATAGGCTGTCACATGTGGGTTTGATATGACTGTGTGAAACTTAAAGCTATAGGCTTGCTTGATTTACCAAGGGTGAAAAGGAATAATTTGCATATTTAGTGTGGTGCATTGTGGGTAATCACAAATGTTCACTTATAGCTGAATTATTGCAGATTTTCTTCTGTTTTAAGAAGGCAAATTACACCAAGCTTTGATTTTTTTAGTAGAAGGTCTTTTTGGTTCCTTTTAGCCACCTATACATTCTGAGTGGTTTGGGTCACCCTGATCTGCTTGGTTACTCTGTTGTACTAATCCAAGCCCTATCTCATACAGCCATATCAATCCTTGCCATGTACAGATGAGGACCAAAAGTCTGAAACAGGCTGTCACATATGGGTTTGATATAGCTGTGTAAAATTTAAAGCTATAGGCTTGCTATACACCAGTGGTTCTGGATGCTTGCTTGGCTTACTAAGGGTGAAAAGGAATTATTTGCATATTTAGTAGCAGTGCATTGTGGGTAACCACAAATGTTCACTTATAGATGAATTATTGCATATTTCCTTCTGTTTTAGGAAGGGAAATTACACCAAGCTTTGCTTTTTTAGAAGGAGGGCTTTTTGGTTCCTTTTATCCCCCTATAGATTCCGAATGGTTTGGGTCACCCTGAGCTGCTTGGTTACTCTGTTGTACTGGTCCAAGCCCTATCTCATACAGCCATATCAATCCCTGCTATGTACTGATGAGGGCCAAAAGTCTGAAACAGGCTGTCTACATGTGGGTTTGATATGACTGTGTAAAATTTAAAGTTATATGCTTGCTATACACCAGTGCCTCTGGATGCTTGCTTGGCTTACCAAGGGGGAAAAGGGGTAATTTGCATATTTAGTAGCAGTGCATTGTGGGTAACCACAAATGTTCACTTATAGCTGAATTATTGCAGATTTCCTTCTGTTGTAAAAAGGCAAATTACACTAATACAGTGTGCGGCATTGCAGGAAATGACGACAGTGAAATGCACAATGGAACACGGAAGAGGTGAGTCATCCCCGCCCGCTGCCTCTTACTAATAGTGGCGGCTGCTACTGTGCTTAAGCAGGAGGGGGAGCGCACATGGGGGACCCAGTTGAGGGGGGGTCCAACCCACCCTCCCCGCCGCTGTGCCCAATACCCCCTTCCTGCCCTCTACCCTCTTATGCGGCGTATGCTACGCCGCGGGTCAGCTAGTGGATTAATAAAAGAGCTATATTATACTTGATGGTGCCGGCTTCTTCACATTTCAAGTTACAGATCCGCCTGGTGACCGGATAGCCTGGCACATCAACCTGGATATTGATGGTGTGCTCCCTCTCAACTTTTCCAGGTGAAAGTATTGAATCACTGGGCGTAAGGATTGATCATGCAGATCGATCGTGGTTGTGACTAGAACCAGACTGGCAGATCCACGATCTCTGCATGGCAATCCTTTAGATTAAACAAAACCAGACGAAATACGGACGTCTGTACAATAGAGTAGAATAATAAATGTGTCTATTTACAAATATGCAACATAACAAAGACTCAAACCTCCATACACATACAATCATACAATACGTGGTGCACCACAAATATTATTATTATTATTTAGTATTTATATAGCGCTGAAATATTACGCAGCGCTGTACAGTGTATATATATATATATATATATATATATATATATATATATATATATATATTTTGTCACTAACTGTCCCTCAAAGGAGCTCACAATCTAATCCCTACCATTGCCATATGTCTATATTATGTAGTGTAAGTACTGTAGTCTAGGGCCAATTTTTAAAGGGAGCCAATTAACTTATCTGTATAGTTTTGGAATGTGGGAGGAAACCGGAGTGCCCGGAGGAAACCCACGCAGACACGGAGAGAACATACAAACTCTTTGCAGATAGTGCCCTGGCTGGGATTCCAACCAGGGACCCAGCGCTGCAAGGCGAGAGAGCTAACCACTACGCCACCGTGCTGCCCAGGACCCTATCTATCTATCTATACAGAATATATATAGCAACACACAGAATATCAGAATATACAGTATACAACAATGAATAATCCGAATCAGCATACACACAGGGAAGTTATACAAGCAAAAGTCAAACCAGGAAATCAGGATCAGGCAATAACATCAGGCAGAGAAAGGTCAGGCTAGCAAGGATCGATACCTTGAATTCAGAGTAACAATGCAAGGCAGGAAACAGGGAACACAGGATTAACCTGCTTAGCGGTATGGACGAGCTCAGCTTATCCATAACCGCCGCAGAGCACCCCCTATTTTGTTGGGGGCGATCGCCACCACTCGCCGCCGATGCGCCGCTACCCGCCACGTAACAAACTCCCCCCCCCTCCGAGACCAATTAGTGCTAGGCAGCGCTGAAGGGTGGATCGGGACTCCCTGTGACGTCACGACGTCGATGACATCATTCCGTTCGTCGCCATGGCGACGGGGGAAGCTCTAAAGGAAATCCCGTTCAGAACGGGTTTTCCTGGTGGGTTTGATCGCCAGCGGCGATCGGAAGGGTGGGAGGGATTCGGCAGGGAGGGGGGAATCATGTAGCTAGTGCTAGGCTAGCTACATGATTTAAAAAAAAAATTTTTAAATACTGCTGCGCACCCACCCTGGCGATCTTAATAGAATGCCAGGGTGGTTAATGGCCAGAGTCACAAAACTGCACAAGCAAACAGAATGACCTAGCAATGTGCTGCTAGGAAGTCTGGTCTTAAATAGCAGCAAATTCATCCGGTGATCTTTCAGAAAGTTCTCATAGTTCCATCTGCTGGTGATCCGGGGAACTGCACAGTTCTCAGCAACAGGGGAGACATCTACTGGTTGACAGTGGAAGTCCACAGCAAAGTTCACTAGTGATGCCACCAGCAGGACAACAGAGGCACAGATCCTGACAGATGTTACAGAGCAGGCCAGATAACTATTGACCTGTCATCTGCTGAAGAAAAAGCAATACAGTGACTGACGGTTGAGATAAGCTTTAGAAGACAGAGCTCTATGCGACTTTGAAAGTCGTGGAGCTCAATGGCTCTTTTGCATAGATAACAACTGGAGTTTCTTAACTCTTCCTGTACCAGAAACAATATTAGACTTATGTCTCTGCTCCTAATGTTTTATTTCTTAACTGTACTACACATACAAATCATTATATCATAATTTTTTTTCACTTCAGTGTCTCTTTAAGCATGCGCTGTATTGTCAATTTTATACTTTTCTGGACAATATGATTGATTCAAGTATATTTGAAGTTGTTTGTTGCCCGTCCACCAAACAACTGATGTCGACCCTGTATAATGCAATTATACTTGATTCGGCTAGCGAGAGAGCTGAGACCCGATGGGTGGTTTGGGAAAGGGATGTTGGCCCTATCTCAGAGGAACAAATGGGATGAGATGCTTGCTGAGCAGAGTGACTGAAGTTGTTCCCCTTGCATCTAATCGACTCCTGTACTTTACATTATATGTAATATTATTGTGCTTATTTGACACCTGTAAGAATGCCTAAGTTCAAACCTGATGTTTTACCTAACTGCCCAAAGTGTTTTGGTGAACTGGGTACGTTCCAACATAGGATGTGGGACTGCCCTTTGGTCAACACCTACTGGAAACAAATAATACAATTTCTTAATGATTATATGGGTTGCCCAATCACCTCTGACCCAAAGGTCTGCTTCCTAAATATTTTCCCTAATACTCTTTCAGGTAAATATCTCAGTTTACCATTGAAGTTCTCCATTTTGCCTGAAAAGTGCTCACCAGAAGCTGAATTCTTCCTAGGCCCAAACCTGTATGGAGTGGATCAGGTCCGTAAATCAGGTGCTTCCATTACGCAAAGCAGTGCATCAACGCCAGGGTGCAGAGGAAAAATTTGATATAATATGATCTACATGGCTGAACCCTACTCGAAACCAGGGTATTATTCCCCAACTGAGTGAATAATCTATATTCTCTTCTGTCTTACGATATTGCCATAATTGTACATGTAATACCTTGTGCGTCTGAATTACCCAATGCAGGGCCGTTTCTAGCCCTGTTCAGCAGGTTCTGCTGAACGGGGCGCCGATGAGAGACAGATTGGGGGGCGCCAGGCAGAAGGAGAAGGATGTGACGTCACCAGGTGGGGTGCGTGCAGGTATGGCTTGTGCTATGGGCGCCATACCTGCCACCAGCCGCTGCCGCCATTGCCTGCGCCCCCCTCTCGCAATAATCCTATCAATCAGTGCCGCCCCCGCCGCCTGAACATCCTCGTTATTGCAGGCATCAGCGCATAAGCAGTGTCAGAAGGACGCACGCTACTCGCGCACAGTGTACTCCACATGCGGAAGTGACTAATGACGTCACTTCCGCATGTGGAGTACTCTGGGCGCGAGTAGCGTGCGTGCCTTCTGTCACTGCTTACGCGCTGATGCCTGCAGTAACGTGGATGTTCAAGCGGCGGATTCATCAGCGGAGGACTGATCGCCGCAGATCTGAGGTCTGTAACCCCCAGTCAGCACCCAGCCCCCCAAGCAAGCCTGCACCCAGCCCCCCTAGAAAGCCGGCACCCAGTCAGCACCCAGCCCCCCCAGCAAGCCTGCACCCAGCCCCCCCCCAGCAAGCCTGCACCCAGTCAGCACCCACCCCCCAGCAAGCCTGCACCCAGTCAGCACCCAGCAAGCCTGCACCCAGTCAGCACCCAGCCCCCCCAGCAAGCCTGCACCCAGCCCCCCAGCAAGCCTGCACCCAGTCAGCACCCAGCCCCCCCAGCAAGCCTGCACCCAGTCAGCACCCAGCCCCCCCAGCAAGCCTGCACCCAGCCCCCCCCCCAGCAAGCCTGCACCCAGTCAGCACCCACCCCCCAGCAAGCCTGCACCCAGTCAGCACCCAGCAAGCCTGCACCCAGTCAGCACCCAGCCCCCCCAGCAAGCCTGCACCCAGCCCCCTCAGCAAGCCTGCACCCAGTCAGCACCCAGCCCCCCCAGCAAGCCTGCACCCAGTCAACACCCAGCCCCCCCCAGCAAGCCTGCACCCAGTCAACACCCAGCCCCCCCCCAGCAAGCCTGCACCCAGTCAGCACCCACCCCCCAGCAAGCCTGCACCCAGTCAGCACCCAGCAAGCCTGCACCCAGTCAGCACCCAGCCCCCCCAGCAAGCCTGCACCCAGCCCCCCAGCAAGACTGCACCCAGTCAGCATCCAGCCCCCCCAGCAAGCCTGCACCCAGTCAGCACCCAGCCCCCCCAGCAAGCCTGCACCCAGTCAACACCCAGCCCCCCCCAGCAAGCCTGCACCCAGCCCCCCAGCAAGCCTGCACCCAGTCAGCACCCAGCCCCTCCAGCAAGCCTGCACCCAGCCCTCCCAGCAAGCCTGCACCCAGTCAGCACCCAGCCCCCAGCAAGCCTGCACCCAGTCAGCACTCAGCCCCCCAGCAAGCCTGCACCCAGTCAGCACCCAGCCCCCCAGCAAGCCTGCACCCAGTCAGCACCCAGCCCCCCAGCAAGCCTGCACCCAGTCAGCCCCACAGCAAGCCTGCACCCAGTCAGCACCCAGCCCCCCCCCAGCAAGCCTGCACCCAGCCTCCCCCCAGCAAGCCTGCACCCAGCCCCCCCAGCAAGCCAGCACCCTGCGCTAGGCAGCAGTCTGCCCCCAGGCAGCACCCTACCCCAGCATGCACTATGCCTCAGGCAGCCAGCATCCTACTCTAGGCAGATCCCTGCCACAGCCAGCTCCCTGCCGACAGCCCTCAGCAAGCACCCTGCGCCAAGCCAGCAATTAGGGGACAGCTATGGCTTCCTAATATCATGGGGATACATCTTGCAAGCTAATACTAATACTGTATATGTGCACGTGGCTACTTAATTATTTTATCGGGGGAACATGGCTAGTTAATTTGTTTATGCAGGGCAAACTTGGCTACTTAATCATTTTATCTTGACGCACCTGCCTATGTAATTTGTTTGTTTGAGACACCTGGCTGTTTCATTATTTTATTTGGTGGTGTGTAACTACTTCACTATTTTATCTCGATGATTGTGACAACTTTATTTTTATTGTGCGGCACATGTCTACTTATTTTATCTGGAGGCATGGAAGTATTTGATCATTTTATCTGGAGGCATGGAAGTATTTGATTATTTTATCTGGAGGCAGGGAACTTATTAATTATTTTATCTGGAAGTGGGATTGCAACATGTACTGGGAGGGGGGTTGTGGTTTCAGGCCAGTGGGGGGGGGGGGGCATATTTTTTGACTCTCGAACTGGGTGAAATTTAGCCTAGAAACTGCCCTGACCCAATGCATGACCAAATTTACCATAAAGCATTGTGGGCATGTGCCTGATGATGGAAAGGCGGCTCACTCCCCTCCCAGAGCGCCTCCCTCCCTCCTTCTCTATGCAGAGTCCCGAGCAGAGCGTAAATGAGAGGTTACTCATCTAGCTTTCGGCATTCCACTGGCGAGATCTCCCTTCAGTCGGGGGCACCACTAGCTACTTAATACTAAGTGTACTTCTGGCTACACACATACAAGGGACACCTGTAGCTAACTATGATGGGCAAGTGAAGGGAGAAGTGACAGCTAGGCCAGCCTGCACACTTGTGGTTCAGTTCGGGAGGTGTTTGTAGGTTCATGGAAGGCGAAATCTAGGGTGTCGGGACATCTTTGCCTATAGGCTCCGATGATGTAAATCCGGGCCTGATTCAAGGTGAAATCGACAGCAACAAATTACTGTGTATTGTTCTTTTTACAAAAGCCAATTGTGGCTATCCTGTACCTGTACTGCACAAGATATTTTTTACAATAAACATGACTTGCTTTTAAAAAAGATAAAAAACATGAAACTCTTTATTAAGCTGTTAAATCACACATCTATTCATATACCAGTATATCTATTTCCAGAGCCTAAAAGACAAGGAAAATGGTTACAAAATAGAACATTTACATAGTAAATGTACTCCCCAAAAGGATATTTGATGGCTATGTTAAAGTACTTCAATTAAATATTTATTATTTTAAAATACATTTGTATTTACATAATCATGTATTTTATAATCTTTCAATATAGCTTCCATCATTGAAACGTCTCTCTACAAGTGTGTGCTGAAACCTCTCAGAAGTTCAATTTATTATCAACTGCTGAATATGCACAATAGTGATGGCTCTACAGAGAAGCTGCTAGATAACCAGAAGAGGATGAATAGAAGGACTATTAGTGAGCTAAAGCCAAGCATGGGACTCATTGGGTCAGGCACCATACAGAGCATCCAGCAAAAGCTGTCACTCATGCACATGGCATATTCCCCAGACAAGAAGATCCGATACTTGCTGAAAGTCTGCAAACTCATTTATGAGTCAATGGAGGTATCCAGTAGTGGGAAAGGTATGTTCAGAAGTATGAATAATAAAAAATCTTCACTAGTTTTGTGAACAAGATGATAATGTACAATCAATAAACAGTGTTGATTCAAACGTCATAGAAACAAATACAAAGAATAAAATTAATTGAAGTGACATGGGGGTTGATGCACAACATCACGGTAATACTGCTGTGCACAGACAGCGCATGGCAGTATTACCCTTATTTATGGCAGCAAATAGCTCATGTTGTGCTATTAGCGTACACGAGTAGCATGACCGTTGCTGCGGGACGCCATAATAGCATAACTCACTATGGGGTTGATTCACTAAAGAAAATAGCGTGAGTAACCTCATGTTACTTGCGCTTCTTCCACAGCATGCTTTAAATGTGGAAGGAGGCTTAAGTTGATAGCGTTCGCTATGCTGCACTAACCGCAGCATAGCGTGCGCTCCTATAGTTACGCGAGCTACGCAGCTAATAGCGCGCATAGCGTGCAGCACATAACATTTAAAGCACGCTGGGGAAATAGCGTGATTAACAGGAGGATACTCGCGTTATTTTCTTTGGTGAATCAACCCCTATACTTGCTGCCGGAAATAAGGGTAATACTTCTGTGCGCTACCTGCGCATGGCAGTATTACTGTGATGTTGTGCATCAACCCCATGAAGGGATAACCGTGGGCATATGTAGTACCAAGCCTACCTGCAGCTTGCCTATTTATGCACTGCAAAGTTTAAAAAGCAGTGCTTTTTGTCTATGCAAATGAAGCAGTCAAATACAGCATGGCTCTACTTAAAAATAAATAGAATGCAAAACACATTACCTGTCTGGACAAAAACTCAGATAAGAACATATTAAAGTTAATGCATAAACTTGTGGTAATATTGTTGTGCACAGAAATCGCATGGCAAGATTACTCTTACTACCGTCACTGTGTACCATAAGTTACGCTATTAGTGCACCCCGCGGCACATGACTTTCGTGACCATTGCTAAGGTAACACACATTACTAACAAGTGTTACCATTAGTAGTGTGTGTTACCTTAGCAAAGATCAAGCTAGTCAAGTATTGCGGGTTGTGCTAATTGCATACCTCGTGGTACACAGTGCTGGTTGTAAGGATAATATTGCTGTGTAATGTCTGTGCATGGCATTACCACAAGTTTATGCATCAAGCCCATAGTGCTGAAAACTTCAGTAATAATTACACTTTAGAATTTCTGCTCTTAAATTGAAAATAAGAATATGAGATTGCAGAAATGTTTGTTCTAAGTTACAAACAGAACAATCAGTGATGTTAGAATTGCAAGTAAATAAAGCATGAGCTGCTACTGGGGGTAAAAGTTTAAACCTCAGCATTGTCCCTTGCTGCCAGTTTATAGGTGATAAATGAACAACATACTTTTTTTTCCCACACAACATTCGGTCATTAATATTATTATTTAATATTTATATAGCACCAACATCCACAGTGCTGTACAGAGTACATATTCATGTGACTAACTGACAAATATTCAATATAAAGCTTGTCAAACTCTGGCCCAGCGGCCCGCAGAGCCATCAGATTTGGACCGCAAGTGGTTTCCCCACTCAGCATTAGGTTTGGCCCATTTTAGACCTCCAGGGAAGCTATATTGGAGGTGAAGCCCCAGATCATCAGAGGAGCCCTATGGGGGAGTGAGGGGGAGCACTACACACAAGGAAGCTGTGCAGGGAAGGGAGAGGGGTCACTAGACACCTGGAACTATGTAGGGGAGGAAGTGGGCCACTAGACACCAGGGAACTGTATAGGAGAGGGAGGGGGCCACTAGACACCAGGAAAGTGTAGAGGGGAGGGAGGAGGGACAGTAGACACCAAGGAACTTTATTGGGGGGGGGGAGGCCACTAGACATTGAGGTTGGCCCACGATTTGGTTGCAGTGCTCAATTTCGGCCCACTTTGAATTTGAGTTTGACACCCCTGCTACAGAGGGTACACATTTTGCCATCATAGTAACACCATGGATTTACTGATAAAACTTCCCATCAAACAGGAAGTAATTACTTCAAATGAATTGTTGAAAATGTTTCTTCTTGTAGATTACCGTACATGTTCAATACATTTTTGGCTGTATTAACACCATTCTCATGTTTAATTTGAGTAAAGTCCTCAATATTGCAAGTGACTAATAATGTATCTAATAACCTGGCACTGAAAGCTCTTTCATTCTCGAAGAAATATACTATAATACTTTTCTGAGCGATGCAGAAACCAGCACTGGCTCTTACCATTTACATGTAATTCCTCCAGCTGCAATTTGCACCAATGGGTACTGACGTGCCGTGATCACCCCTGGAGTCTCAGGGATCCAATGTATAAGATGAGAAGATCCACACCGTCTAAAATAGGTTTATTATAAGCTCTTTAAAAACTGGCAAAACATATAACCAGTGTGTGCCAGGTCACTATGACGTTTCGGATAAAACATCCTTCTTCAAATAGCTCCAGTACACACTAAAACACATGTTCTGTACAATGTACTTATATACAAAAACAGTGGACCTGATAGAGAACTACAGCATCCATGGTAATCTGCATACATACATATTCATGCTGTTATATAGCCAATAGCAAAGCAGTTACCTTCAATCCTCATATAAATTCATATATATACAACTGGCAGGCTAGAGAATGACAAGTCCTATTAAATACTTTTTTACTCAACACTGCATAAACACTCAACGTGTGTTAGGGCATGTAAAAACACGCCACATCACTAAGTATCCTCGTGCAGCAATATTTTTCAGCATTCCGCGGTGTCGGCCAATCACCGTAAAGCTGACAAAGTCTGCAAGATTATGCCTAAGACTGTCACTCCCGCCAGCCAATAGGCTGTGTCCGCTCAAAGACTGTCGCATGCCGCTAACCAATAGAGGATATACCTCCAACGTCCGCTGCTGTCAGAGTGCCATTCCGCCCGCCTACGACCTCAACCAACCAACAGTAAAGCGGGTGACAACGTCTGCTCGTTCAATAGACTTCAAATTACAGAGAGTGTAAATAAACACCTCAACTCCAGCATCACATCATGTCCAAAAAAGACATAGATGCTGTAGTTCTCTATCAGGTCCACTGTTTTTGTATATAAGGACATTGTGCAGAACATGTGCTTTAGTGTGTGCTAGTGATGCTCATCTGAGCTAGGATATCCGAGTTACTCGGATATCCTAGCTCTTTTTTCACTATTCGAGCTCGAATACCGAACTCGAATAGTATTAGCTATCCGGGCTGTGCTATCCGAACGCACTCGGATAGCAAGCAGCTATCCAGAGATATCCTAGCTATCCGAGCTCGGATAGCGTCACGAGCTCAGATAGCGTCATGGCAGACGTCACCTCGAGTCCTCACAAGCGAATCAGAGGGCTCCCAGCCCTCTGACTGCAGCCAATCACAGAGGGGGAGCCTGGCCAAGCCCCCCTCTATAAATAGCGGGCGCCATCTTGCCTCACTCGTCCTGCTTGCGACTTACTGACTGATTGTACTGAGAGAACTGCTCCAGTGCTTTTTGTCTGTGTGCAAGTGCATTGCTATTGTTCTAAACCTAGCGTTTTTACACTCCAACACTTGATCTTCAACTGTATTGCTTTGTATTGTAGATAGATTGTATTTTAGGCAGTTTAGTTTGTGTGATTAGGGACTAGGGAGGGAGACTGTCACTGGTGCTGCTGCAGGCCTGCAGCCAGCAGCTAGGCCCTGTGCCTAGGCAAGGCAGCCTGCCCTGCTCTGTGGTCTAGTCTCTACCTTACCTGTGCTCTCAATTGTCCTACTCTACTCCTGTACTACTACTTCTGTGTTAGATAGATTATTGTACTATTTTGTAGTTAGCAAGGCCCAGCTTTACTGCTATACCTGTCCTGCTGTATCTGCTCTCAGTAATCTAGTCACACCTGTTCTACTATTTAGCTCGATTCTTCTATTGTTTAGTTAGTAGTACTGTGTGTACTCACTGTACTCTAGTCTGTGTTTAGGGACCGTCAGTCAGTTAGGGTCTTAGTGTGCGTGCGCAGTGCACATCTGCGCTGTCCGCACCCTCCAGTTAGTGCTACACCCGTCCTCCTATTGTTTATATACATCATTACTTCTATTGTGTATTTGCTGAATTGTACTGTAGTCTGATACCGTCAGTCAGCGTCAGCTAGGGTCTTAGTGTGCGCAGTGCGCACTCTCTCGTTAGCGCTACACCGATCTCTGCTGTAGAGTACAGTACACCTGTCCGTCACCTCACACACCCACCACCACCAGTCCCACCCCATTAAAGTACCCCACTTGTCCCACCCGCCTTTACATACATAAGTTTTTTTTTCATTTGTATAATATTAAAAATATACAATGTCTGGAACTGGCAGCCGCGGTTTGGGCAGGGGCAGCAAGGGCATCGGCAAGAGAGGAGGTCGTGGGCGTGGCAGCCGCACCACCACCATGCGCAGTTCTGCGTCTGCACCAGTGGCTATTCCGCCATTAGCCACTGGCCGTGGACGCCTTGGCCGCCCAACAGCTGGGAGTCACGCTGCAGAGACACAGCAGCAGCGTGTGGCGCACATGTTCCTCCCACCGCCAGGTCGTAGCTGTCCTATTGAGGAGAAGGACGCAGACGCTATGGTGGAACTGATTGTGGATGAGCAGGCCACCATTAGCTCTGGAACCGAGTCCTCCACCCCCACCACCACTCCTGTTCGCAAGAGCAGCAGCAGCCGCCCAGCACTGCCTGGGGAGGAGGAGTGCAGTTCTCCAGCCCCAGTGGGTGACACCAGCACCCTGTCACTCAGCACCTTCTTATGGACCCCAAGCACAGAGAAGGTATGGAGTGCTGTTGCGGAAGAATTGGCAGAGGAAAGAATGCTCATGGGCACTTTGGGGGATGATGCTTTGGACAGTCAGACAGTGGTGACTGTTTATCCGCCCATGCATGCAGAAGGGGAGTTTGGGGGATCCCAGCAGGACATGTTTGCGGAGGGGGAGGATGATGATGATGACAGGGTGCAGGACAAAGACTGGGTGCCATGTCCTGGGAGTGGGGATGTCATCAACTCTGAGGAGGAGGAGGATGCGTCTGCGGGCCTTGCTAGAAGGATCAGCATCGCAGGCATGGGCAGGATCACAAGTGGGCGTGGTATGCAGGCCACACAGCGTGCTGATTAGGAGACGAGTTCTGCCAGTGCCACCACCAGCCGCACCAAGAACCCCCCCCAACCACCACAGGGAGACCAGCGGCAGCAGCACCTTCCAGCCAATGGGGCAACTTCACCTCCCCAATACGGAATTTTTTCACCCTTCCATATTTGGAGTGCAAGTATGCCACCTGCAACCAGTGCCACAAGCAGCTCAGCAGAGGGAAGGAGCCCTCTGCGTTTGGCACCACCTCTCTGGTCAACCACCTTGCAGGGAAACACTTTCACGAGCATGAGGAGTTCGTGAAGTTGAAGGAAGCTGGCAGTGGCAGACCCGCCACCACTGCGAAGCCGTCGGCAGCAGGAGTGCGTCAGCAACGCACTGCTCCTCCTCCCTCTGCAACTCCTGCCGCCGACACTGACGCCTGTTCTGGCAGCCAGTCCTCAGTGGCCTTCTCTGCTCCCTCCACTGCTTCCCGTGCCAGCAAAATGCCTCGCCAGACCCTGCTCAGCGACACCTTCCAGGGGGTGGTCAGGGTTCTGCTTCCCAGCAGCCGTCGCGTGCGTCAGCTGAACGGTTTACTGGCACAGGCCATGTGCTCCCAACTCCTGCCTTATTCCCTTGTGCAGGAAGGGAGCGACATGCGTGCGCTCCTGATGTGTGCAGCCCCCGATTGGCCAATCCCCAGCCGACATTATTTTGCACGCACGGCCATCCCTGCACTTCACCGCTCTGTGATGGCCAATGTCGGGAGAGGGCTGGAGCACGCGGTGAGTCAACGGGTCCACGTCACTATGGACTCGTGGAGCAGCCGGTTTAGGACAGGCCGCTATCTGTCCTTCACCGCGCATTGGGTCAGCTTGGTGGAAGGGGGTGATGAGGGGGGAGCAGCATCGGCCGGCACTGTCAGAGCAGCAGCAGCACCAACAACGCAGTGGGTGGTGCCACCATGCAGGGTCAGCGGAACAGCAGCAGGTTCCCCTGATCCGCTTCCATCCTCCGGCACACCAGCCCAAACCCCCTGCCTCAGCAGCAGCGTGAAGCCCCGCCACTGCCAAGCGCTGCTGGAATTGGTCAGCCTGGGGAAGACCAAACTGACGGCGAACCACGTCCTGGCCAAACTCCGAGAGCAGGAGAGGAATTGGCTGACCCCCAGAGGCCTCAGAGTCGGAGAGGTGGTGTCCGACAATGGGGCAAACCTGGTTGCTGCAATCAGCAGGGGAGACCTGACCCACATCCCCTGCCTGGTGCACGTCCTAAACTTGGTAGTCCAAAAGTTCCTGCGGACCTACCAGGGGATGGACCGACTCCTTGAGGCGGCAAGGAAGGTTGTGCGTCACTTCCGACACTCGCCTGCAGCCGTGGTGAGCCTGGAAGAGGTGCAGAAGGAGTTGCACCTGCCACAGCACCGGCTCATGCTCGATGTTCCAACTCGCTGGCACTCCACCCTGGCGATGTTGAAGCGTCTGGTTGAACAGAGGCAGGCTGTCAGCCAGTACGTTGCACGAGCAACAGTTGCCTCCCTCACTGCAACTGGGCGTGCCGCCACCAACCTCCCGTCCATTATCTCCACGGAGGACTGGGGGCACATGCAGCAGGTGTGCTCAGTCCTGGCACCCTACCTGCAGGCCACCAACATGGTGAGCAGGGACCATGCAATGGTGTGCGAGTGGGTGCCCATGGTGTGTGTGCTGGACAGGGCCCTGTATGCACTGCTGGAAGAGGGAGCGGCAGCCTTGGACCAGCAGGAGCTGCAGGCAGCTTCACAGGCCACCTCTGAGGAGGAGGGCTCGGAGTTGGTGGAGGTCCCTGACCTTGCTGCTGATGAGGGGGAGCAGCAGAGCGCAGCTGGACTGGTGCGGGGGTGGAGAGAGGATGAGGTGGAGGGGGCAGAGAAAGAGGAGGACAGCACTCTCGGCTCTGGGGATGCCGATGATGTGCCAACAGACGTGGCCAGACTCTTCCCAATGGCAGCGCACATGCTGAGGTGCCTGCGCAAGGACCCAAGGGTGATCCAGATGAAGCAGAGGGAGGACATCTGGATCTGCATGATGCTGGACCCACGTCTGAAGGGGAAGCTCAGCCAGTTCCTGCCTGCAGGAGGAGACCGTGCGCAACAAATGAGGGATTTGCAGCTGTCCCTTGTTGAGCGCTTGCAGGAAGCCTTCCCTGAGCCATCCACCCCCACTGTCCAGCCAGCACAGAGGCAGCAGCAGGTGCCTGCATCCACCAGCAGCAAGCGCACGCGCACCACAGACCTGCTGTCTCTGACCCAAGAGCTCTACATGAGTGTAGAGCTGCCAAGGACTAGAGAGGAGGTGCCTGCAGCAGCATCCTTCTCCAGTCACAGGCAGCGCTTGACCCGCATGGTGGCTGACTACATGGGGTCCTTCAGCGGGCTTGACAGCGTGGCCCCTGTTGATCTCATGGAGTATTGGGTCAAGCACCTGCCGATCTGGAGCGAGCTTGCGCAGTACGCCCTGGAAGTGCTCTCCTGCCCCCCTTCCAGCGTACTGTCAGAGCGTTGCTTCAGTGCAGCCGGTGGAGTCGTCACTGAGAAGCGATCTCGTTTGTCTCACAAGTCTGTGGACAGACTGACATGGCCCCTGTTGTCGGCGAGGGGGGGACATGAAGTGACGACTGGCACACACACATACACCTGCTGCTGCTGCTGTTGTATTTCATCCTGCTGTCTGTGTCTCCACTGCCAGGGAACACATTACAAGGTGCTGCTGCCCATGCACCACCAGCTATTACACTCAAAAATAGCTGCATTCAATTTGAAAAAAAAAATAAAATTGTAATTAATTTAGGTGTCTGGGTTGAAAACTGTGCTGTCCCAATTGTATATTGGACACAATGTGGGCTTCACGACCGCTGTCTGGAACCTCATGCTGTTCATTTATGGCCCTGGAACCTCCGCTAGGAACCAGGGCCTACTATGTCTCGCTGCCTGCCCTCCTGCCTGCTGCCAAATGCCAGTCTGCCACACACTTATCCTCCTCACGCTGCCTGCTGTTATATTTCCTCCTGCTGTCTGTGTCTCCTCTCCACTGCCAGGGAACACAACACATTACAAGGTGCTGCTGCCCATGCGCCACCAGCTATTACGCTCAACAATAGCTGCAATAATTAAAAAAAAAATTGTAATTATTTTAGAGGTGTCCGGGTTGAAAACCGTGCTGTCCCAATTGTGTATTGGACACAATGTGGGCTTCACGACCGCTGTCTGGAACCTCATGATGTTCATTTACGGCCCTGGAACCACCGCTAGGAACCAGGACCTATTATGTCAGTCACATCACACTGCCTGACACACATTACTCCTCCTCCTGTAGCTGCATTGAGCTTCTGCTGTCTGTGTGCTGCTACCA